>NC_143390.1:44912954-45064469 GCF_980474605.1 Leiobunum rupestre
TGGGTGGGATGTGTCCATATGTGCACTGTTACGCCCATCGCCTAAATTTAGTTTTGGTGGATACCTGTAAGAATGTACCAATAATTCGTGAAACACTTGGTTTGTTACAGGCAATTTATACATTTCAAAGTAATTCGTCACTTCGAAGTGAGTATTTTCAAGAGGCCCAAAAAGAGCTTGAATACGATGTAATATTAAAATTACCCCAGTGTTGTGACACTAGATGGTCCAGTAAAAAAAAATGTATACATTTTTTTAGAACTAGATATAATGCTGTAGTTTTAGCTTTAGAAAACGTAATTGTAAGTGGCAAATCTGAGGAAGCAGCCGAATGTAGAGGGTACCATTCCCAGCTTCAAAATTTCAGCATTTTATTAATGGTCGTAGCATTAGATGAGATTTTAGGCGTAACAAATGTGTTGTCTGAATATTTGCAAAATCCAAAAGTAGTTATAACTCAAGCCGTAGCAATTTGCGGTGCCACAATAAAAAAGTTAGAAACAGACCGAAATTCTGAAAGATTCGATCAAATTTGGGATGTTGCGAAACAATTAGCTCTCTCAGCCTCAATTCCAGTACCAAAAAAGAATAGTTCCGTCAAAGTACCCATGAAAAGAAAAATTATTCAAAACAAAAGGTTGAAAGGTACCATAATAACGGGTACTATAGGAAGTCGGGAAACGGAGTTCAAAACTATTGGCGACCAACTTAAAGCAACTTATTTTGAAATTTTAGATAGATTCGTATTAGAAATGAAAAAAAGATTGTTAGAAAATTGTTCTATTTATGAAGAACTTTGCGCATCAGACCCAAATGGACGCTTCAATAAAAGATACTCGGTTTCTACTCCCCTCTCCAAATTCTTCTGGGAAGGAGCTATTTCCGGTCGGTCGGTTAAACGGTTAGAATGGCTAGCCACAAAGTCATATTTAAGTCAATTGGAGACGCGTTTTTGCCCTCATGAGAATTTTGCGTCAGATAAGAAACGCGTCGGCTCACGTGTATAAGGAACATACTAATGTTTATTTTCGATAATATATTTTAAGGTAACATATATAATGTTTTTAAAACTAAGTATAAGAAGATAATATTATTATTATTATTATCATCCTCTTATGGTATAAATAATTAAAATTATATGTAATATTTTTATAATACCGGGCAATCTGCTTCTCATGGAGGCAGAGTTAATTCATTTCGTATAAAATTATCTTTTGGAAAAAGATGAAAACTCATTCCTTTAGAACTAAACATATTACTTTTGCGGTACGGTATGCAACAAGGGTTTCCTTTTAACTAGGTAACTTTTTTGGCATGTTAAGGCTTAGCATAAAACCGATGTTACGTTCGAGAAAGTTTCCAGCTTTCTAATATTTCACCAAGCACTATATAAATAATAACTTATGAGTCCTGGCTGTCGGAAATATTACTTCTTGGCAATTTCTGGGAAGATGTTTTATTTAAGCGCCTATTCGAGCGAGTTTTTGAACGTTGAAAAAATTACTGCGTTTTGTCAAAACTACGAATTATTTAATTTTGAAATGGAGTCTCTGAAAAATCAGGTCAACGTTGCTAAAATGTTATTTAGTACCAAAAGCGGTGAAAACATAAACACAGAAAGTTTGCAAACGCAGCTTGAAACCAATGAATATCTTGAACGTAGCCACGGTAAGCAACTAACGTGCCGGAAGTGGGTAATCGCTTCGTAACAAAACCCTTGAAACGGAAAATTATCTGTAGACTGAGTGTAGATGTCCACTCGGAGGATTGGTTAGGTCGTTAATATTTATTATTTAACTTATAAATTTAAAGTATTCTGTTTATTGTACAATATTATTCCAGTTGTAATTAAGGTATACTCAAAATTAATAATAAACACCTTAAAATATAGATAATTTTAGTTTTGAGTTTTCTTGCATTCCCGGGGCTAAGCCTTGTTAAAAAATGATATTAAATCAAAGAAAATCTATTAATATGCAAGAAAATGAGGGTTCTTACATTTCGCAGGCCCAAAGTCCTGCTGGTAAGCGAATTACGACCTGATTTATAAACGTTTTTGTTTTATATTCCATTTAGATTTAACCTTCGTGCCTGTTATTTTTTTTAACAAATGTCCGAATAAATAACTATAAAAAAATGCAACCTCAAAGACGAAGTAAACCTAGTAATACCCCTCCTCCACACCCACAACAAAATTACAATTACGGGGAGTCATATCCTTATAATTATGAACCAGGTTTTGCACCCCAAGCTAATCAACCTTATGGGATGGCCTACCCACAAGGTTAGTCTAGTCATTTTGCTTGTTTATTAGACTCACCATAATTTACATAACAATTAATAATAATCATGGCTCTACACAATCTAAAATATTTCTTAAATATAATACAGGTATGCCTCAATGGCCTCAACAGGGCCCTCCAGGGTACGCAGGTCCTCCAGTTGGACCTCAGGGTAATTTCATGGGTCAACAATTTGTAAACGAACAAATGGCCCAGATGGCCATGCAATATGGTCAAGTTTTAGCTGGTCAAGGCAAAGACATAGTTCAACAAAAAGTTAGCCCCTTGGTAGCATTTTTGTACCTTGTGGGTAATTTTTCTTAACTTTCATATGCATCTCTAGATGGAAAAATATGTATCATTTTTTGCAAGATTGAAATACTATTTTGCCGTGGATACAGCCTATGTTGCCAAAAAAATTGGGTTGCTTTTCTTTCCTTTTGCCCACAAAGTAAGTAAAAATTTAATCGACCCATGGCAACTTATGTGGGAGTGGTCCGAGAGCTGTTGGAAGGCTTGGATAAAATATTTATATTTTTATTGCCAAAATTTCAAAAATGATTTTCTGTTAAGGATTTTGCCGTTCATTTCAACCAAGATGAACCGATAGCACCTAGATATGAAATTAACGCCCCTGATCTTTACATACCAAGTATAAAACATAATTTATCACGCAAGTAGGGAGCAACTAAAAATATTATTTTCTTTTAGCTATGGCATTTGTTACCTACATACTAACGGCGGGGTATCTACTCGGACTACAAAATAAGTTGGGTTTCAAACTAAATTATATTAAAAACTTTGAAACTAAAAAACCATATCCTTTGAAAACAGATTCAGCCCTGAACAATTGGGAAAACAAGCTAGCACAGCCTTTGGTTGGGTAGCTTTAGAAATAATACTAGTTCTACTAACCCATTATCTATTGAGTGTTACCTCCTCTTCCTTGAAATTTTTGGACATCGTAGCATTTTGCAGCTATAAATTCACTTGGTATAAATCTTCAGCTCATGTTCTTTATATTTATTAATGAAAAAAAATTAACAAATATTTTTACCTTTTAGCATAATAGCGGCTTTGCTCACTAGTCTTCCGTTGGGTTCCTTGGGATATATTTGCGTTTTAGTCTATTCCGCCTGTTCACTGGGATTTTTCTTGGTAAAAAATAGCTTTATTATCGTTGTCCGATATTGTAATTTTATGATACCTTTTGTTTACTGATATGGCAAAGCAATACCAAAAGTGTTAGTTCCTATACTTTCAAATGCTATAGATTTACTGAATGGCCCCATCGAGACAGAGCACATAAAAGACTTGAATGTGATGGACAATTAAACAGCTGGTTTTTTCATTCGTTTCTTGAATTATAACTTGCATAGTTGGCGGGAACATAAAATACTTGAGTGCCAGGTGCAGCGTATGGCTAAAGGGAGATGCTTCTAATCTGCTGGATTTATTTGTTTTAGAAATAACAAATTGTCTGCTTAGCAGCCTAAAATCTAGCAATTTATGATCTTAAACACCTTGGCCGCTATGTGGCTCAATGCAAAATGAAAACCCATTAGCCTTCTGCAAAGCTTCTTAAGCTCTCGCTATTCTTTAACATTAATTTCAAAAATGAAAAAATTGACACACATTAATTAATGGTCACTTTGTTTAACATTTCACTGGTAATTGGTGGAAACTATTCGTAAGTCTGGAACTGTTCGATGAGTCCTTGCACAAACTATTTGCTGAAAAAAATTTATTGAACCATTCTAACGCCAACTATTCGCTCGTGGTAACTGGTTCTGGGACGTTTTGGAACTGTTCAAACAGTATTATCTGCTCGAGAGTCGGTACCAGCCAAAACCCAAGGCTGAGCTTTTAGTTTTTTAGACTAGTCAATACTGCATTTAAGATGGAATTTCAGACTATTCATACAAGTTCTGAACTATCTGGACGTTTTGGTCCCAGGTAGTTCAGGTAGGTTATTTGGTATCACACAAAAGCGCCATCTATCTCCCCTTTTTGAAAAAGTTTGCTTTTACATAATCGGTAAATAAATTGGAATCAATGGTTTCTCTGAATAATCAGTAATTTTAAAGCTGACTGATTAAACAAGAAATCATGACACTTATCTTTATTTATCAAGAAAACCTTTAATGTTCTACATTGCAGATGAGGACTTTGAGAGTGGCCATGTTGACGAAATCATCTGATTTTAGTGGGGGCAATAAACGAACTTTATATTTGGTTGGCTTAGTCTGTTTATGCCAGCCATTGATGATGTATTGGTTGAGCTATCATTTGGTATATTATGTAAAGGCCCAAGATTAAAAATTTACTATTCAGATGTTAAATATGAAATGGAAGTTTTATAAGATTTTCATACAGCATTGAGCATCAAAATATAATTTATTTTCAAAATTACAAAATATTTAACATCGCAATAAATCTTATTTTGCGTTTATATTTTTCATTCTGTGGGGGGGAATAGGAGGGCAATAGTATTTGTAATATAGCAGGAGAAAGTACACCAAACTTAGCTTTAAACAGCAATTAAATGTTGAAAATCTTCGCAAAAGTTACGCTACTTTCTATAAAATGGTTTTTTCCCCTGCACTTAGTAATCTTTATTTACATTTCCCATTTTCCCTTTGAAATGATTTAAATTAAACTTAGTGAGTTCTGGGCTTTTCCACAATACTAAAAAAGGAGTTTCTGAGAACACAAAGATCCAACTAAAAAGGGGGAAATTGACAGAAACCGTGCTTTGAAACATTAATGGGCTGTTCGACCTCTCCATTTTTCAACTGCATCTCTCCGTGCGTCTGGAACTAGTTGATTTCTGACTCCTCCCAAAACATTTGATGTAGCTTCAGTTGCAAGAATAATAGGTTTTACAACAATGGGTGGTATTTGTCTTAGCACACCACCAACTGCACCAGGCATTCCTTTGAGTTCGTGTTCTTCTGAAGCAACACGGACAATCGTACGTGCAGTATCTCCGATTCCCTACAAAAAATATAGAAATTTGACATCAATATAGGTACATTTATCGCAATTTTTTTAAGAAACCAAATTTTATCAGAGTAGGTTAAATGACACTTTTGTTGTAGCTAACCTTGAGCTTTGCCATAATTTCAGATAATAATAATAATCAACTAGGCTAATACCCAAGTTAGCTTGCAACTTTTAATGCCATTATTTCAGATGACTAGGTTAAACTGCGTAGGAGGGTGGTGGCAGGAGATTCATGCTACACAAGCCAATCAGAGCCCTACACTCACTATTACAATTAACCTCAGGTTTTTATGGAAAGGGGTAACCAAATAACTCAGGGGAAAACCCCTTAAACTAATGGGGTGAGAAATTAAAAATTAACGCAGGAGTTGTTCAAAGTGCTACAAGCTGGGATTTAACACTGCTCTTCTTAATACAAGGTAAAAGCAATAACCACTCTGCGTGGTTTCTTTTAGAAAAAAATCTGTAAAATATGGGAATCAGACATCAGTTGATTTCTGCAGCTGGTGTACCTGTGTAAAGGACATTGTCTGTGGACCATATCCTGGAGCTTCAGATCAGCGAACTTTGGGTTTACAAATCATTCATTGAAAACTTTGTATCGCCGCCCAAGGAGGATTTCCCGCCATTGGTAACATATATATCCCAAACTGATTTGGTTCATTTAAAACCCGACATGCACCTCTAACACTGAACTCAGTCACAACATCCTTGTGACAAGCGCTGCTAACCTCAGAAGGTTAACACTGAGAATAACCATATAAGACCAAGAACCAGCTCTAAATTACCTCTCTAACAACGTGGTAGGCGTAAGCAACCCCTTCTCTGATGTCTAAAGGCTCGGAACTCAAGTGCCATTTTTTCTGGACAGTCTGACTTCGGGATTTGACACTTGGGCCAGGGGATACCATATCATAAGCGAACTCAGCCGCTCCTTGTATTATTAAGACCATTCTGTTTGTCAATTCCAAAAAAGCCATAGCTGTTGAGGTTGTAAAAGAATTGGCCCCTCTTTGAATCCCTCTCATGATACGTCCATCTTTCCTATACTGCTCAATGGGCAGCCATATGAGGTCCCTGACTCCTTGAACTTGGGAAATTTAATAATCAGAAGTAATTTTTTACTGTACTATTTACACATAACACTTACAAAGTTGCACAAATGAATACATTGGACCTAGACCACCTAGTAGACTGGGCAATTGGTTTTTTTTAATGTCCTGCAACCACTCATTAATTACATAAGCCACAAGTCGATCAAAGCCTAAAAGACTACAGAAAACCAATTATAGATGGAAATCAGCAAAAAATCATTATAACATACCCATGTCTGAAAGATACTCTTTTGAGAATTATTTTGGATTTATTTAGTTGACCTAGGCCCATTAGAAGACCAGCTAAAGCGCCCTGATCCATGTCAAATCGTTTTCCGTGATAATCAAGTTGAATTGGCACATCTGGAGAAAACACGAAAGACCTTCAAGTAAAAAAATTACAAAATTAACCAAAAAAACAATAAAATAAACGAATGTACTAGGAAATAGTACTTGAAATATATTGGTGGAGCCATTCTACCACTAACAGAGGCATCAGATAAGTCGGTTTGAACTGAATTTGATAGTGGATCGATTTTGTTATGGCAGGATTGAATAATTGGGTCACAATCTGTAATTATATTAGTCTGAATGGGAACGGTTTCCTCGGATGGTTCTGGTAGATTTTCAGACCCATATAGTTTGCCAAAAAATCCACACAAAAAGAGAAGTGTGTCCTAAATAAATATAATTCAAATTAAACTTAATGAATGTTTAAGCTAGGAGCAACAAACACAGCACCACACACAAGGAGAACACAATCCGTCAAAAGTCGTGGATTTCCTTGTGTACAATTTTCATTGGTTAAACGCTTTAGCGCCTGCTGCTGTTGGAAGGGGAAAATTCTGAAATTGTCTTCCCCCGCCCCTAAAACGCTGAGCGTAAAGGTTCGTCCAATGAAATTTGTACACAACACAGCGTTAGCATGTTTAAAGGCTAGCTGCGTTCTCCTTGTGTTTATTGCTCCTAGGTTTAAGGTTATATTCACTTGGTCTATATTCAGCCTCAATGGTTTAAGTGAAATTTTTAAAGAACACTCTGATTTAGGAACATTTGGATCTGGTCTCTCATGTACAGCTTTGATTAGAAGCTACGAATAGTCATTTTTTAAACAAAATAAAACTATATTGCAATTATAATAAATTAACATTATACCATATTTGCATGTGTTTGCCTTGGTAGAGCCTCTGATGAAAATTGATAGAGAAATTTGTTAATTTCTGATGTTGCTAAACGATCTCTAATTTCCACATCTTGAATTAGCAGAACTTGCCGAGAATCGTAGTCACCTTTCTCCGGATAAACCTCATATTGAAATCTCATCTAATAAATGAAATTTTGAAAGTGACGCTAGCAAACTAAAATTATTTTTAATAATATTGTGCGGATTATACTTTGTTCATTTGTAGCTCCACAACAACGTCATATAAACGGCCAACTCCACCCAATCCAGGCTGTGGACTTCTACAGCGTGACTCTGGAGAAGAAGCACCATTTTGAATGGAGTTTATATTAGTCCAAATTGACTCGTGTGGTGAGAGCTTCTTATAACTAGTGCCTTGACTTTTTAGATTCAACGAAACCCCATATTTAGGAGAACTAGATGGACTATTTAAACTTCTAAAAAACAATTTTTTTTTAAGAAACACGCAAATAAACGTTATAAAATATTGTCATATATAACATAATCATAAGTATGAAGGTTGGGAAACTATTTTACTACATGCTTTCTTCACAGTGTAGGCAAAAAATTTCAAAATAGCGCCACTTTGTGAAATATGCTTCTCTGAATGTAATCATCTCAGCTCGCTTTTTAAATTGGAAGCCACAGCCTAACAAATCTAAAATGATTTTAAAATGAAAACTAATGCTTAATTTAGCAAATAATTAGGAATTATTCAAGTACCATACTTAATCTTAATATGTTACTTATGATACCATATATAGATATAAAAGCATACAAATCATCCCCATCGCCTGTAACTATCCTAGTCTTCTTTTGCACTTTTTCTTTTTCAGGTTTATTTTCTAAGGTTTGAAAATCACAGCCTCCGTAGAGATGCCACACAAGTGACATTTCCCTTAGTGTATATTTCTTTACAGGTTTTGGATACTGTGATGGAGCTTTAAGCTGATCCGAGCGGCCAATGGGTTTGGCAAAATGATTCTCAATGACACTAAATGGTTCGTGTGAGAGCAGCCTAACCTGAGGTTCCCCGCTTGGAGGCTGAAAAATGAATTTTTTTAAATAAAATATATTGCAAGCATTGCCTGCCCAAACTAAAAGTCTCTCTCCTCTGAGGCTGAAGAATTGTGTTTACATTCAAGGTTGAATACCAGACCCCTATGAGTGGTGGAAACCATAAACCAGACAGTCGTGGAAATAAGCTTTTAACTTTTTTAAGCTACCCCTTTTCTTCCACTTTTGTGATACTGAAAGATTCTAGAAAATAGTTTTGGTTTAAAGGGCCACAAAATCAATATAAAAGTTTGGCCCAAAATTCAGGTAGCTACTCCTCTTCTGTATCTCTTGATAGCAGATCCAGTTAATGACATTTTTCAAGCCCTATTTCCAAAATTTAAATGTTTCACTCACCCTTTAAAGGATTTTAAATAACTAAATCACTACTATATTACCAGTTCAATTTAGTTCACTACTACTATTGTAACTTTCAATAGAAAAATAAACCGGTCAATATTATCAGTGGACACCCATTTATCTAACTGGTCATGAACCAACAAGAACTTTATATTGACTGAAGAAACCAGACAGCTTCCAGAGGAGAGAGAAAACTGGAAACTAGATCTATAAGCGGAAGCCAGAGCCATAAGAGGGGAAAACTTACTATAATTCCAGTGCCTAAATCCTCTTCTAATATACAAAACTCATCTGAATCATTGCTGATATTTTGAGGAGAATCACCATCTGCAGCTAAATACGGAGGATTCGATTGCTTAATTACAGTTTCTTGCTCTTTACACTCTTCACTTTCTTCAACTTCAATTGAGCTTTCTGAAACAAAAGAAAAAAATTAGTGATAGATGTATAAATGTTTTTGATTTTAAAAACAGTACCTGAAATATTGTCAAGACTCTCTTGCATAGCTTCTTCCATTAATCGATTAACTAGAGTATCTGGTTCGGATTCATTTCCACTGTTATAAATTAGGGAATATGGCTCCTAAGTTAAAAAAGTTATTGTAAACTATTATAAAAAAAAAAAAAATTCTGTCCTACATCAGAGGCGTCAAAAAATGTATCATTAGTGTTCAGTAAGTCACCGTCTGAAGCAAAATAAGTTATCATTTCTTGCAAGGCACGACACGAATCTGAGCATGTATGAATGTGAACTGTATTGTTGGTGGCTCGAAGATCAGTTACAGGTTGCGCCTACAATTAAAAATAAATAATTAAAAATAAATAAATGTAGAAAATCTCAACTAACAGAATCTTTCCCATCAGACATCCTAAGTGAGATATCAAAAAGGCCAGTGTCCAAAACACAAACGTAATCTTCAAAAAAATGAACAAGTATTAATTTTCAATAATTAAAATTATGAAAGAAAAAAACTATACTTTTAAGATCAACCAATTCAGAATCAGTTTTATTTGAAATATATAGTAGCAACTCTTCAGATATTATTCTTTGGATAAAAATTAAAATGCTATTAACAGAAACGATCAAATTTATAAGATCTACAAATATCATTATACCGTAACAAAGAAGTGCTAGCTTGGGCAGCGAGATTACTAGAGATGCTAAAATTATCTACACATGCAAAAGCTCTAAGAGGTAAGTACAGTGGTCTGAAATAAAAGAAATATATTATTAATTGAAATTTTTAATTTCTTTATTTGATAGAGACACTCGTATGGGTGAGAGTCATATGACATGACACCAAATTATGGATTGTTAGAATAACCAGTGGTTGTCTTATCAAATCTAGAAAAACTTATTGGGAAGGATTTCAACACTTCATAAATAATATCACCTATAATCAACAGCGCAAGTATTCAGATGCAAATGTAATTCCGTAATAATCGGAGGCGGAGTATAACCCACAACTGGATGATTGCTCACGTCAAAAAAATTTATGAATTGACTGAGCCAGCTTTGAGACATTGTTGTCATCCGATGTCGGAGAGTGGCTTCTTGAAGACCAACAGCAACTTTAAAAGTCTTAAAAAAATGTATACTTCTTAGGTATTATTAAAATACCCAAACGCAACAAAAAAATTAATTCTTACTTTCAATCCCTGATTTGGATCAAGACCGGTTCTAATGACTAAAGATAGGAGATCGACTCGTTCACCAGGTGTATGAATGTTGCTTGCTTGAAGAACATTTGGATCGGACCTATATAATGTTTTCTTCAAATGTGCAGGTGAATAAAGAACTGCTGGTTTTAATTTTTTTAGTGAAGTTTTCAGTACAAAACCTAAATGAAAATATTATTAACCAAATTATAAAAAAAGGAAATCATGTTATTGAACTAACCATTATGAAAAAGCACCCCTTGATTCAAGTTAAGGCAAGAATAGTTAAGATTGGGATCTCCGTTATGAGAAGAAACAAAGAAAAATGATCCATTTTCAACATTAATTTGAAACTCTCCTTGATATTCATCAGAGTCACTTTCCTACAAATAGCATTTTATAAAGTTCGAGTCAAATAGTCTTCATTAGTTTTACTCACTTCCACTTGCGTACAAAAATTGAAAATTCCTTGTTCAATAGTAACATTTATGGCCATTTCACTTTGAGCTTTTACGTTGGGTGGAAAAACCTTTTTATTGGATTTGAAAACATTATGAGTAGTAGGGCCCATAACCGAGTAAAAATTACTTCCACCATCTTCGGAATCAGAGCTAGAATCTGAAAATAATAATCGAGGTGTCTAGGAAATTATTCAAAATAGGAAATTACCAATTTTATACATTACAAACCATATTGGGCACCGGATTTACAAAACGAAAAAGCTTCAAAAAACGTGCTTTCTTTTAGAAGATTGTTTTTCAAATTACGTCCATCAAAATAAATAGATTCGCTTGTTAAAACTGGTTTTGGCGCAGCTGGTTCCCACAATGCCAAGTCGTTAGATATTCTAGATGGCATTAAACACTTAAAAATAGTAACCGGCAAAAATAAGAAAAAAATTCACCTATTATACAAGATCTCGTAGAATTCTTTGCTCGGTAAAATAAGGTTTAGTGTTGGAAGACTTATGTCGAAAGTAATTTTACAATTTGTCATGGTTTTCTCAACAAATTCGGACATTCTTTCTTTATCAGCTGGCATCACAACCTATTATTTTTATGGGGAAAAAAATAGTGTTCTCTATATAGATGGGAAATATAAAAGTTTTTCATACCTGGTCCGTATCTCCAACTGTTGAAAACTTACTACCTTCAGGAGAAGACCTATCATAGACTATTTTTCGGGATGTGAAAGGTGATAGAGGATTCATGTGCATTTTATGTAAAAACATTGAATGCATGGAAGTGGCCATTTGGAAATCATCCAATTCATCCTCAATAATATTTGTTTCTAACACAGATGCCACTTTGGTCTGAGTAATTTTTAGCACCAGTCTAAGGCAATTACAGTACCGTTACTAATATACTTAAATAACTAACCAAAACAGAAAAAAAACACCAACCTAGGCCAATCAAATCCGTGTTCAGTGGAATTTTTATCAGCCCTGGGATCAACAGATATCCTAGCAAATGATATAGGAGTCTCAGAGGCATTCATTTGAAGGAGAGCTACAATTAAATATTTAAATATTTATGTTTAAAGTTTTTTCATTTTAATGATCCCACATCCTAACTTAAAATAACACATAATTTTAATTGGTTTAAAAACGAAAGTTTAGTTTTCAAACTGTGATTGAGATTATTCAACGTGTTTAGAGATAATTCACACGAGACACTTTGGCACTTCACTGTGAAAAATATATACGTATAGATAAAGAACATTTATACGTACCATGAGCATCTTTGCACTGTATCTCATATTTTGACTCTTTTGCTTCGTTATTCCATACATTGGAAAGAGTAAATTCTGTCATTTCAAGAATAAGAGTCTCATCCCTTAAATTTTTCTTCCACCAAGGCATTCTCTCCAGACTATGGAGAGGTCTTAAATCAGGAATAGGAAACTTAATGTTGAGCTCCACAAATGGACTAGAGATGTTTATATCCATTCTATTAACAGAGATACTCCTGTCCTCATCCAATAATTTATTGTGAAGAACAGATCGGCCTGAGTCCCATAAAGAATTAGTTGGCTTTGGTCTTAACAGGTAATGCAGTCTGTCTATTATAGTGACGTCTAATTCGCTTTGAAAAGGCCCCATTTGTAACGCAAGTGTCGATAAAGGTTCACGAAATGTCTGTTAGAAACTCAATTTAGATTAATACCAACTTACATGACATGAATTCAATACTTCTTACTTGGGCGGTATTGGTTCTTTGAATGTATTTCAACCTTAAAGATGGTTCGTTCCAAAATGGCAATGAACTGTCTTTCGAATAAGGCAAAGCACCAGAAAATTTCAAGAGCTCGGTATAAGTTGGCACTATAATATCGTCACTGACACTGCTGTTTAATTTATCCATTAAGCATTCAAACAACTCTAAATTGGCTATAGTTAAAGATGAAGAAAGAATGTTCCCAGAACTGGAACTTTTCCGGTTTCCTTCTAACACTATCGGGGCTGCCATTAACCTAGAAACATTAAAGATATTTTATTTAAAAACTATGAAACTTTTTCCAAAAGTAGCATAAACTACCGAATATGATTAGTTCCACATATTTTTGTGATTTTCTCTTTCATGTCTACAAAATCTTTCAGGGAATCTCCAGTTTCCAGCAACAAAGTAAGCTCATCAAAATACTTCTTGGACAATGAACTGACATTCGACCCTGAATTTTCCTGACTAGTTTTTAGAGATCCTTGAGTAGTAACTACTAGATCTTCATGTACTATAACCAAACAAAGACTGCTGCAGGTCACATGAAACTGCACTTCCCCAGTTGACGAATCATTTAACAATTCTTGCACTTTCGTTCGAACAGGGCGACTGCACAAACTAGATGGTTTTCCAGAAGAGGAAGCTTTTGGAAAAGATAATTGTAAATATGTTACATAAATGAATTTTGCATCAATAAGTTAGAAGTATACGCACCAGATTCATTCAAATCTTTGCTTTCAAATGAAGAATCTAAATCGCAACTGACAGATGTTTTACTAGCTGACATAGTTGTTCCTCGTGCTGGTTGAAATTCTTCTTCAGAATCATCTGGAAAACAATTATTTTTAAAACTCAAAGAGTGCCATAATTCTCAAATATTTACCTAAGGAATGGGAGGACCAGCCTTGGGGCTGTTGCAAAGACCTCCGACTAAAAACTGTTGGCTGTGTTAAATGTTTTTGAAGTTCTTGCTCAACTAAGGTAAAGTCAGCTAGACCCATTGGCTTATTTACACTTGGGTTTTGATATTTTTTACTCTGACCTTTTAAGAAAAACACAAACATTAAATTGTTTTTATTTATCGAAACTATTGGTCTTGGTTCCATGAGTGTATCAGTTAGTTGAAATAATTACTATTAGCTGGAACAATATAAATTTGGCATCATACCTAAAAAGATAAGCAAATCTAGCGAGAATTATCACTAAATGTTCCTACACATTAGCATGACTCTTTGCACATGATCACTATGATGATGTGGCAAAGACCACACATTGGGCCTAAAGACAGTTTGAAGTCACCCAAAATTGTGGGGCCATTCTAGAAATGACTTAGTAAAATTTTAACATGCAGAAGATGAAGAACTGACACACTTATGTGAAACATAATTAAAAACTTATGTTTATACTTGGTGAATGCAGGCTGTTGACAATTTCTAATATTAAATGTATTTGTTTTGGACAAAGGAATAGTGGAATTGGTCCAAAGTTTATTTCAACTTCAGCCTGAGGTCCAGGTATATTATCATCCTGTTTCAATTTTAGCCTTATTTCTTGGTTGTCAACAAGACGGGTAATTAAAACCAAGTCACCCAATTCATCGCTTTCCTCGTCAGAGGGGGGTTTCGAATCTTCTTTAGCGGAGGTACTAAATGATTCATTTTCCAAAATTCCCGGTGAAATGTCTCCACTTTTATCGGGGGTCTGTAAAAATTAAATCAATATTACAATTATGTTCTCACTGATCCTAGACAGATTTTGCCATATTTACTTTAGGATCTGAAGAAGACTGAGACCTCCACAAGTGATTTTTGCTAGAAAATTCATCTGTGTACAAAGAAACACCCTCCAAACGGAATTTCTTAGTAGCAAAAGCCACCGGATGGTAGACATGATCTTGAGACGATATTCCTTCTGGCACAGTTGTCTCTTCAATTCCAGCTTCATCAAAATATTCCAGGCTAAAATGGTGGAGATTATAAGATCAATTAGAAATTGAGTTTAATATTTATACCGTTTGATTCTAAATTCAATGGCTGTTCCTGTGTTGCCAGGTCTTGTAATATGATCCAAACGAATTACAGTGTCAGTAAAAGTCACTTTAATTCTACGAAAAACTTAAAATGGGAAGAAAAAAAATTACAACAGTTCTTAAGACATAAACAGTAGTTTATTATACTACCTGTGTCAATTGTCTGAGCAAATAACTCAAGTGCCTCAAATGGCTGCCCAGCATCTATCTCTTTTTCATCTTCTAATGGTCTTTCTTTCATAAAATCTTCAGCTAATTGAAGACTGCTCACCATACTACCCCATAATGAACCAGCAGATGATACTGAAAAAGGACAAAGGTAAATGCTAAACCGAAAAATAATTTTTGTAAAAATACCATTTTGCGATCTTGGTTTGGGTTGCAAAGTGAGCATCAAACCATTAACCTCTACAACACTGCTTTCACTGAGCAAACATGACCATGGAATAGAGACTGATATAGAAGCGATAAAACCATCAACAAATTCAAATGGTAACTGGAACTTTTCACCAGAGGTGTTTAAAGCCTGACAATGAAGAATATTTTATTCACAGTAATTATAAACCTCATATATCCATTTTTGTACCTGAACATCTAAATAGACATCGTTAATTTTACCAGTACCACTGTATAAATTAACACTAAGTTGATCTAGTGACAGTTTTTCTTGTAAAAAGTCTCCTAAATATCTTTGCAAAAGATAACGACATGCTCTTTTGTTCAAAGCGTCAGACCAAGGGAAATACCAAGGCATTATATTTGCAACATAAATTGCGTAATTCTTGGTATAAAATTATTTAACTGCTAATAACATTTGAATACGCAGTTACAACGGACTTTCAGGCAGTCCCAATTTAAATTTAACTTTAACAATTAAAACTTCATTTTTTTTAAGATAACTTATAGAATATCTTTGTTTGTAAACAAATTAAACCACGTTCTTGCAAAATCTCCGCAGTTCTTACAGCTGATATTCAAGCGGGAGCCAAAAAATTAGACAACCCATAAACACTTCACAAGTTATAAGCCATATTACAAAAAAAAAATAATAACAAGAACTCGATTCAATTTCAAAATACACTTTGAGCCCCCTGGATCTTGCTACTGTTAATCTTTTCGTCTTTCCTTAACTGGTCAGTTTTTTTTTTCTATTTGGCTTTGCTGGATTTTGTGTATATATTTTAATAGTTGTTAGTATTGTGTACTATTTCACTGCTCCTCATTTACCCCATATCAGTTACCTTTCATATTATTTTAGTAGCGGGGTCTCGCCTCCCTCTTTACAGTGTGTGTACATGTTTAATAAATATTGCTGTAATATTAGTTTTTTTTTGTTAGGGCACAGTAAAATCCCGTTTTTTACTACACTTTACTCCTTCACGCGCTGATTTTAAATTTTTTATAGATTCCAATACTTGGACTCGGACATTTCGTGAACGATATCGTACAACTTTATAGTCTGTGGCATGGTGCCTCCATAAGATTTCTATGGGTGCCTCATCAGTTCCGATTTGAAAGTCCCGTGGCTCTCTTCGCCATTGGATACAGGGGGTTTAAACGGGTACAGGGAGGTTTGGAACGATTGCGAGTTTGAGTTATTTTTGCGGGGAAAAGGGTACCACGGAAATTCTCGCGTTGGAAAGGGGGAGGGGAGTACTACGGAAATTTTCGCATGGAGAAAAGGGGGAGAGGGTACCACGGTAATTATCACATGGGAAAAGGGGGAGGAAGGGCCTTACTGGGGTGGTTTTACTATGGGGAAAAGAGTACCATGGTAATTATAACATGGGAAAAAAGGGGAGGAACGGTAATTATCACATGGAAAAAAGGGGAGGAAGGCCCTTACTGCGGTGGTCCGACTATGGGGAAAAGGGTGCCACGGAAATTATCCCATGGGAAAAAGGGGTTGGGGGGGCGTACTGGAGTGGAGCGCCTCGAAACACACAACTAGTTGAGGGCCCGCCTGTAAGGCGGGCTTCTCGGCTAGTAAAATAATAACCATGACTAGGCTTAATGACGAGTTTTCGTCGAATTAGGGTAGCGAGGTGCGAGAGTTTTTCCCGTGAGTTTTCCCGCTTTAAGACACGCCCGTTTCTACGAGCTTCATAACTATACACTTGTTCGTTATTAATTGGAAGAAGTATTCTACACGTAGAAATTAACAATAGTGACCAGGTCAATTGAAAGAAAGTTACTTTTTGATTTTCGTTTTTTTTCTTCAAATGCCATGAGTACAAATTTCACTGAATTACAAAAAATGTACAAAATTATCACCTGGGGCACACGAAAATCATTCTTGAACCCGTTCCATACTCTTTGATTCGAGGCGTGTTACGAATTCGCGACCAAAAACTATGATTGCGCTCCTTAACGGCGGCGGGCGGAACTACTCGTCGGAGGTCACATTTAATGCACAGTGGAAGCTAGCAAGTTTGAAACTTAAGCAAACGCTTGGCGTAATTACACCCCTTATACGGTTTGGCACCGTTGCGTCATCTAGACGCGTTTCGGTCGCTAATAGTTTCACAGCGATCAAAATTGCGTTGTCGTAGGTCGTCAATATTGCGGACTTCAGTCTTGTGTACCAATTTTTCAAGATGTCCCCAGAACTAAGAGTTGGATATGGGTAGAAATTCGTGTTCTTTGAGCAACAATAGGGGAGAAGGGCTAAAGATAGAGGTCGGCGTTTGGATAAGAATGAATCACTTTTTTTTTTATCCACAACCGACGATTATCCGAAAAATAAAATTATTTTTTGCGTGTTAAATCCCTTTCTATCCGTGGATAATATCTATAAATAACCGCAATTTTTATGGTTAATCAATATTTTGTCAGTTAATTTATCTGTTTTGCCCACCTCTAGCTAAAGATATGCCCATTCGCGCACTTCGGCCTGTGGTCCATTGTGCAACCCCTAACCTTATAACATAAAGATTCCGATATCAGACACAAAACGGATAATCCTTTTGGCCGGCATGTTATGGAAATCAGAGGTTTTCAACTGATGCATACCAAGATGCTCGAATCTTTGGGTCGCGTAATAATCGCACCTACAAAGCACGTGAGAGGCGGTTTCCTCCTCAACCTGACATGCCCTACAGATTGGATCATCATTGATTCCAATCAAGTAAAGATGTCTGTTAAGAAGGCAATGACCTGTTAGTAGGCTCACGACCAATCTAATATTAGATTTGGAGAGCGAGAGCAATTCCTTAGCTCTCTACCTAGAGGCGCCCGAGATAAACTCTTTAGCCTGCCTTTGGCCATCCATCTCAAGCCAAAGCTTGAGTTGACGGTCAGTCATAGAATTAGAGATAAGGCACTATGCCAGAGGGGATAGTAACGGCAGGTTCAGGACCAAAGAACCCAGCCTCTGCTCCCTTCTTGGCTAGGACATCGGCCTTCTCATTACCATAGAACCCCCGATGGCCAGGAACCCAATAGAGCTGAACTTTATTGTTGGTGCCTAGCTCCAAGAGGAGATTCAAACAGCTATAAACCATTTTTGAAAAGACCTGAAACTGGTTGAAAGCCTTGATGGCCGCTTGGCTATCCGAATAAATTTGGATAACCTTGCCATGAAGTTTCTTTTTAAAAGTCAACACAGAAGCAGATAGCGGCAATTTGAGCCTGAAAAACACTAGCATAAACACCAAGGCTTCCAAAGAAGCCGAGATTGCTAGTAAGACAATACATTCCCGAACCTGAGCCAGAGTGGGTCTTAGACCCATCGGTAAACCAGACAATTTATCCGTACGGCTTGGAAAATAGGTATTGAAAGGCTTACTAAAATGTAATTTAGTAGCCATAATATCAGAACCCATTAGGAAGACAGGTAACTGACTTGAAATTTCCCGGTAGATATTGGTGTGGCTATTATCCCAAATATTAGCCCTCCACCAACCATTCTGGTCGAGCCTATAGGCTCCCAAAGCAGCAGCTTCCTCTATGAAAAGATGAAGAGGAAGAATGTTCAGGAGAATTTCTAGAGAAGCACTTGGGGCGATTCTCACAGCTCCTGTGATGCTGACACAAGCCAGCCTTTGTAGAGTGCGCAGATCACTCTGCACAGTCTTAATTCGGACTCTAGGCCACTGCAGCATAAGAGAGAAATGGTCTAATGATCATGGTGTACAGCCAGTAAACCACTTTAGGGCTAAGCCCCCATGACCTACTGGCTGCACTTCTGGTTCTCCAAAGTAACATCTTAGCCTTCTTAACTATAGAGTCAAGGTGAGGCTTCCACGTTAGTTTGCTGTAGAGAATAACACCAACGTACTTCACCTCGGTGCTTTCGCTCAAGATACTCCCAAATAAAGAGATATCATTAAAGGTATTTTGAATCCATTTACGAGTAAAAGGAACAAGCACCGTCTTATTAGGATTATCCGTAAAATCGACTTCCCTGCACCAGCATTCCACTGATGCAAGAGCCCCTCTTACTAAATCACTAATAGTATTGAAGAGCTTTCCCGTGAAGATGATGGCGATATCGTCAAGTTTCGACAGTTTTTCTCTTTGCCTCTTATCCTCCTTGGTAAAATACTAGTAAATTTCCTAAAAACAGAGGGCTTTCTGCTCCATAGTAATAAATTTTCACGCTTAATCCTACACGAGCATATTTGTGATCAAAGAATGTGTCAATTATTTCAATTTCATCAACTAAATTCTCAGTTGGAATGATGTCTTGTAAAAGTTTGTGTTTGCTATTTAAAATCTGAATTATAACTACAAACAAAGTCACGATTCACAGCTTTTATCCACTTTGAAAGCGTTTCAAGTTTAGCGAAAGGAAACCTATAGAGTGTTGTCGTCTGAAACCCTGCGACGTCACCATTGTAATTTGCCTATTGATAAAAAAACGGTAACTGTCATGGCGGCCACTATTAACACTACAGCTGTGACGTTAGAAGTTATCAAAATCGTATCAGACGACAACACTCTATAGTTTAAAACAATTATAGGCCTACATTTAATATGAATAATTACAAACTGTTACAACCTATGGAAAGAAACATTTGTGCTCGGATTTGTGGTGGTTAATTTATAATTTTGGCAATCAATAAATGCACAACTTTTAACCATTTTGAAAAAAGAAATTAATTTCGCGTAAAAGTAACCATCAAACTTTTTGCGTCTAGTTAGGCTTAACTTGAACTTTGCCCTTGATATCAATTTTAGTAACCAATAGGTGGCGCAAAGCTCTTGATAATAATATTTTTTTCGACCGGCAGGTGGCGAATTTTCGGCCGTTTCCCCCGCGTCTGCTTTTTCTTACTGGCGTGTAAATAAAGGCTTGCCAACCCAAGGATTCTATATTTTTAGAGGTCTATTCTATTTATTATGTCTAAGAATAAAGTTGGGTCTTGTGACGTACGTAAGACCAACATTTTAACAAGTTGGGCAAGACCACTTTTTACTTTATAAAATCAACTAAAGAGACGTATATTATATATAATAATAACTAAGTAATATTACAACACACCTGACCAGTTATTTTCCCAATTTAATACTTCAACAACGGGTTTTAAATATCTAAGCCGCTTAGCCGTGGCAGTTCCAAGAAGATTGCTCATGGCGCTCGGCTCTTGGTCAGTTGGTCACTGAAAAACCAGGAATTCATACATCGAACTTGGAATGGTTATCTCGGCCGATTTCCGTCTCTATCTAGGGGACCGTTTTTTTTCATCATTTTGACGTCAGAGCATACGTGTTTTCTCATACGATTTTCAATGGTATTAAATCCTAGTTTCAGATAATTTCATTCCCCTGTGTCGAAAAAAGGTTCAAACATCTTTTTGCTTTTCCCTTCGCTATCGCTCTATTGATAGCGACGGTCACCTCGTCATTCGGACTTCGCGGTTCTCAAGGGCATTGTAACTGCTGCCAATTTGACAGCGCTATAACAATGCCGGACTTAATCCTTCCACATGGAGAGGTCGGGAGAGCGAGCTGACCCGTCGCTATCAATGGTGGGGTTTCAAACCCTAAATTTCGAAATGGCCGGGGAGTCGAACAACAAAAACTACAGTTGTAAAAACGGGAGGATGCGCGGGGTAAAAACTCCTAAAGAGGGGAGACGCGTGCGAGGGGACAATTTTTTTTTCTCAAACACGTCACTGAAAACGGTCCCCGAGATCTTACCATAGGGAATACGGCCAGATAACCATTCCAAGTTCGAGGTATGAATTCCTGGAAAAACTTAATTGTTGAAAAGTTATCTTTTTTTTTCGTGCTGCAGCAGTCTCTTGGAAGTTGGACCCATGTTGAAAGTTGGGGGGCCGAAAATTTACATTTTTACCTGGCAACTCAGCATTTGGACGGAACATCTGTTTCCTTACTTCCGCCTGTATATTTCAATGGCGGTCACGTGGTTCAAAACGTCACTTAAGCCTCGTCTGCGGCCCCTCTTTTGTTATGGGTCTATTCGATCACCGAAACCTCTAATGTCGGCCAGTTCAAATGCCTTTTGAGACAACATCTGTCAATATGAATTTAGTTCTTGTAATTGAAGGAGGCGATTTGCTGGCTTCTAACCGTTTTCCACTCTGTATCTTTCTTTTTTTTGCCGAATAAGACATTTGGAGCGGAAAAGCTTTAACTCCCTAGATTGACGGTGCTTGTTAAAATAATGGAAACTTTTCAGCTGTTAATAGAACGTCGTGTTTTTGCTAAACCTTAATAATATGTCATAAAAAGCTACCTGGTTAAAACAAAACTTGTTGCATACCGTACAAGCATATGTAACATAAGTATGCCACTAGCTCTATTTCATCACTAACGGTTTGTTTCACAGATATTGCGTCATCCGTACCCTACGTAATATTTGACGTCATATTTGATGTAATATTTGACGTCATCGAATATCAAATGCTGATTATGCCGTCGCTCATATAGCTCTACTTGTGATAAACCGACGGCTATTATTTTAGCAGGGTCTCTTAAGGAACAACCAAGGCTTAGGGGCTAAAATGAACTACAATATACTGTCAAGTGCTGTTAATACAATTAATGAAGTTTTCGAGTGGAACTTTTGCGCCTCTCGTTTTTAAAGAGAGACCGGGTTGTGGTAACCGTTTCCAGTTACTCTGATTTCCTTTGCCGGAAGTTTCTAGCTCAGCCAAAACACGCGGCCATAATATCAATCCTTCCATTCCTGGGGCATTATATTCTTTGATTGAGCTGACTAAAATTTCGACGCAAAAAATTCCTTCTCAATTTAGAGGTTTTCCTTTGGCTTAAATAAATATGTTAGTAGAGAATAGTGCGACTCTAAAAATTACGAGGATTAATAAAAAGGTTAAAATCTAACGTAGTCCACCTTTTTACTGGTTCGTGGTGAAACAAACCATTAGTGAAGGTTTTTGAATGGAATAAAGGTACAGTGGTATACTTATGAGTAATTATGTTAAATATGGTACAAGTAAAAAGTTTGTATTATTTCAGGTCCTGGCTCCGGAAATATTACTTCTTGGCGATGTTTTATTGAAGCGTCTATAGAATGTTGTACGTGGTGCTAAGGGCAGGCTAATTGAGTTTTAATTACCTCTCCGAGGGGACAAAGTCCCCTAGGAGGGGTTATACAACCACCGTGTCTGTCTGTGAGTCTGTGGGTCTGTCTGTCAGGCCTGCGAACGCATTTTCGGTGCAAAGTGGAATCACTGCGTACGCAGTTTCTCGAAGGGTTGGCAAAACCACCGTGTGACGGTGAGCGTTAACGCATTCATTTGCGGTTTGGTTTGGTGTATTACGTTTTTGTCATGTTTATGCGTAGGTTGTGAGTGTTGAATTTGTTGTGTTTGTGTTCTGATGGTTGTGCATGTTGAGTCTGTTGTGTTTATATGGGCGTTTTCTCTCCAACTTCTTCTTAATGACTTTGGGACGGACCGAGTGCAATGCTACCTCTCAACGTCCAATGGCAGGGTTTCCACCAGTTGTACACGGTATTCGTCTTAGTATCAATTTGCGATCGCATCGGGCGGGATTTGAACCCGAGACCTCCTGCTTGACAGGCGGACGTTCTACCACAGAACCACCGACACTTGTTACGCCTTATTGAAAATTAGACCTTCAGCTTTATCGGAAGCGTATTTAATAGAGTACGAAATTTTGGTTTAATTGAAATAGAATTGAAATTGAAATTATTGCATCGAAGAAATTCTAATTTAGCGTTTCTCTATTGATTAAAAACAAATGCGCCACCCAGGTTTCGAACCCAGACCATTCGGCTTGGCAGTCGAGCGCTCTACCACAGAACCACCGATAGCTGCTTAGGTTCACTGAAATTAAGACACGCATCGTAAGCATAATAGGTAATAAAGTCTTTTTTTATTAATGAATTTATGAAGGCCTAATCTGGTTTTTTTAAAGGTTAAAACTTGTTTTAGCGCAGTCAGCCGAGATAAGAGGGTTAAAGGGTAGACCCTGTGGGTGGTCCACTTTGTTAGTTTTTTGTTATTTATTTACGGGTATTATTAACGACCTATATATAGTTGTGTTAATTCAAAGACGATAATTTAACGTTTATTGCTTTAAGAGCTGGCGGTTAGTCAAGTGGCTCTCTGTGCTTTGTTGATGGTAAGGTTTTTGCTTCTTGTAAATATATTTGGTGTGGATATTTGGATATCTACGATTTCTAACGCAGTCAATGATTTCCTGGGTGTGCGAGTCATTATATGATATTGGAAATTGGACGGCATTGGTCTTTTTCATGCGGTATGTGTCACAACGTCAACTGGAAGTCTACGAGTGTTGAAATAAAATGAGCGTTAAAGATGCGGCAAGTATTTCGTAAGCGAGAAAAATACAATTACCATCTGTAGATATTCCTTTCATTAAAATTTGCTTAGTATTATATTCAACTGATAAACATGTACTGTAAAAAGGGTTAAATTCAATTGTGCATTGTTTTAGTAAAGGCCTTTTCACACGAGCCAACTTTTTGATCCAACTAGATGAGTCAACTTGAGTTGAGTAAACTAGTTGGTTCGTGTGAATAAAAGTTCGATGAGTTGATCCACCAAAAAAGTACGCCAGAAAAAAATGGATCACTGATCCATTTTTGCTGACTCAGCATTTTGATTTGAAAAGTTGGCTGGTGTGAAAAGACCTTAAGTCTAACTCGCTGTTGTAACTACTTAATTTATAATATTCTGGATAAATTAAACTCGATTGTTTCGTCTCAATTATTTAAATTAAAATTTTATACCGGGCAGGGTTTGAATAACTCTGAATTGCGGAGATATCTTTGGGGGTCGTGTCGAGAAATTAATACCACTAGGGACCATTCTTCCGAGGAGAGGTATATTTTGGCTTGCCAACTTGTTTTCCTTAGACCTTATACCGTTTTCCATTTGACTGCTCTCGAGCGCTCTAGATCGTTCTGATCAACATTTTATGTTCCATTTGCGTGCTCGGATCTGCTCCGACCAAGTTTCTCGTGTTTCATTTGCCGCTCTCTGGGGCTCCGAGATCGCCCAAAACCGATCTCCTGATTTCGACAGATCAACGGAACGAGATCAAGATCGGAGCAAATTTGTGCGTGTTCCTTTTAGATTTTTTTGGACAAATAGGCAGACCAAGACGCGAAAATTCAAATTACTATCAGACGAAATGTTCCATTTGCGGTTTTACTCTAGTCGATTGGGGCGAGATCTATGACGTCAGAGACAGATTTGGAGCGAATGTTGAGCAATCAAATGGAAAACGCTATTAGCCACGAGTAAAAATTGCCGTATTAAAAATTAACTAATGAATGAGATTCATCGCCATAGTTACTTGAAGTTTACCAAGGAGCCAAGTTCGCGTGCGGCGTATGTGTGAACATCGTAGTCCGTCGTCCGATCGATTAATTATTGCTATTCAATGAGGCTATAGCTCCTTTAAGGTGAATTTTACCTAAAAAAATCGCGCGTTTCTTGAATGATCGAATGGATGGTTTTATTTGGTTTTCGTATAAAAACGAACCCTTTTACAAGTTTACAACAGGGTGGCTCCGCTAGGGGCAGCTCAACCAGCATTTAAAATATCGTTTATATATATATGTATATATAGAGGGGGGGAGCATTGTTTTTTAATATCATTTGCATACAGTGTAATCAAAACACTCTTCTGACCATCGATAATTACCCATTAAACCAACTATATATACGTATACGTGTATACGTTGTTGGCTAATTTTAAGTATTGTTTTTTTTATATTTTAGTATATTATACTTGTAGCGGTTTGTCATAGCATAAGGGGATAATAAATGACACTTCCTATTCACCCCATGAAATTTATTTAATGATAGTCTGTTTCGCCAATGACCACGTAAACCATTACGTACCGACGGACTGACAATTATCCGCGAATTGCTCCTAGTGTTTAAGGAAGCCCGGAAAATCGCCGACGGTCCGCCGGCAGACTTTTCGACGGACCAGCCAAGGAATATTGAAAATTGAAATGCTTTCAAAAATGTAAATAACGGATTATAACGCTTACTTTTGGAAAATAATGATGAATTATTGAATCGGAAGATAAAACTAACTATTATAAGCACTTACTCCATTTCAGAAGTTAGTTTATTTTTTAATTTCAAGCCTAAATGCGTGTACGCTCGTATTTCTCGCCATCATGATCAAACTAACCAACTATTTTGCCAAGGGAAAGAGTAGGAAGGGACGAGCTTCCTGTTCCATACTTACGTTTATTATCCACTTATGGTCATAGTAAATGAATAAATACCAAGTTTTGAGTGAAATTGGTAGACTGGTTCACCCTAATAATACTATACAATAGAACCTCTTTGAAATTGGCATCTTCCTCCAAGCTCTGACCAGTAAAAAACATTAAAACTAATCAAAGATAATTTAAACTCGTACGAGTTTAAATTATCTTTGGACTAATTGACTTGTTTTATAGACATTTCCGTTTATGGGGTATGTCTAGGTACACACCAAAAACTATATAAGCTATACAGTCTTTGGTACACAGTCACCTTCCTTTCATTTTGAAGCTAACTAATACTAGCTAAGTGCGATTTCACAAGTCATCCCGGTTTCATGAAAATCGAGCGTTGCTTATGAACGGGCGTTGTCTTTTTATATAATTAGTAATATCGCAAATTTTGTTGTAACATCAGTTACAATAAATATGGAAAATAAAGAATTCGATCTTTGCATTTTTGGAGTGACAGGAGTAACAGGGAAGTACATTTTAAAAGAGTTACAGAAAACTGTTGGGGATGACAAGGCAATTAAATACGCAGTTTCTGGGAGGAGTGTGGAAAAAGTGAAAAACGTTTTAAGGGAATGCGGTAATTTGAGTTAGATACGCTAACAAAATCTTAATGACTCCTCCTAAATTAATTTATCCATTGTTATTTCTTGTGTCAGGGGATGAATATATTGATATTCCGATTATTGAGGCGGATGTAAAGGATGAAAAGTCTTTGGCAGATATGTGTAAAAGATGCAAAGTTATATTGAATGCTGTTGGACCTGTTAGTATATACACATTTATAAGGGGTAAAATTAGCCAAATACCTTACAGCCCATGAATTTACAGTACAGATTTTTTGGCGAGCAAGTGATAAAAGCGTGTGTTGAAAATGGCTCTCATCATTTAGATGTCAGTGGTGAACCCCAGGTATAAAAAATCTTAGGGGAGGGCTGTTATTTCATTAATTAATTAAACTGATGTGACCATTAGTTTTTGGAGACAATGCAAATAAAATACCATGATGCAGCTAAAAAGGCAGGTGTTTACATCGTGGGTGCTTGTGGCATGGACAGTATTCCTTGCGATATGGGTGTTCAGTTTCTAAAAGAGAAATTTCAGGGTAAAACTTGTGGGAAAATTAAAAAAATAGAACTCTTAAATATATTTAACAATTTTATAGGGGATTTGAACTCTGTTGAAACTTACATTTCATTGAAAACTGGACCTAAAGTATTACAACATTACCTTTTCTCTTATGATAAATGATTAAAAAATGTGTCTCAAAGGGATACAACGTAAACTTAGGAACATGGAATTCAGCTATTCATGGGGTGGCTCATTTCTCTGAGCTAAAAGATTTGCGTAAAGAATTAACCTCTAAAATCTACCCTAAAGGACTACTCAAGTTATCTCCAAAGCTAAAACACCGGTATGAAAGAAGTAGTATTTCCCACATATAGTAAACCAATGCCTCAATATTTTCCAATAATTTCCAGTGGTCTTATGTTTAAGAGCGAATCCGTCAATGCTTGGTGTTTTCCCTTTTTGGGCAGTGACAAGAGCATTTCTATAAGGTATGTTCTTGTTTACCTTCATGCCGAGTGAAACTGTGAATGCATTGCTATAGCTTCATCTTTTCCAGATCTCAGATGTCAAATTATGATATGTACAATGACAGACCAGTACAAAAACTTATATTAAATATAGCGTTGTCTGTTTATATTATAAAAAAATTTCCATTATAGGCGCAGATTCAAACTTACATGAAACTACCTTCATTTTTTGCTGGAATGGTCCTGGCTTTTATGGCTTCAATATTCGCACTCTTAACAAAGTTCAGTTTCGGGCGTTACCTCCTTGAAACTGTAAGTGTAATACATAGGGGGTTGTATGTTCATTGATAGCTTATTTAACTTAATTTTTAGTACCCTGGATTTTTCTCCTTGGGTTTATTCAAAGAAGGTGGACCCACTGAAGAACAAGTAAAAATGTTCTTTACATAATCTATTTTGGATATTTAGCTTGCTCCTTTTGTTAAACACAGATGAAGGATGCCAGATTTACATTAGAATTGTTTGCTGAAGGCTGGTCAGAGAAACTGGGCAATCCATCAGAAGAGCACACTGATAAACCAAATAAAAGTCTACGGGCTAAAGTTACAGGCCCTGGTAATGATGATTTTTGTAAAAATTAATTTGCCGAAAATATTTAATTTTTGTATTTCATTTAGATCCTGGCTATTTACTTACATCTATTGGCATTGTTCAAAGTGGGGTGACTGTTTTGAAGGAATCTGACAAAATGCCATTAACGTAAGAACTCTAATTTCCCAAGTTATCTGAAACTATAACTAAAGTTTTGATTCCAGGGGTGGGGTGTTTACTACAGCAACTGCTTTCAAAAATACCAACTTAATTTCGAACTTGCACAAATCAGGCATAGAGTTCAATATCCTTTCCAATTGATGCTGCGCAGGGATGATTGCTTAAGCTGCTAATGCATTCCTAACTTTTGGACCAATTTATAATAGAAATTTTGTTTAATTAAAAAAGTCTTACAAAAGCTTGATAAAAAAATATTTTTTGTATCTTATTTGTATAATCCTGAAGACATTATATAAATTTTACTAGTGTTTCTTTTATTAAAGAACTATACTATAATACCAATGCCATAACTCTTATTTACATTTTATTTCAAATAGCTTTGAAACACTTTTTTGATGGTGACAAAATTTTAATACCAGTTCCGTATTTATCTAAATGCTTCAGGTGGTATAACTCCTTGAGCCTAAAAACAGAAAAATTTATTAAAATCAGTGTGAAACCTTAATCAATTTCTGATTTATTTTATATTAACATATAATTGGTTAGTGTCTAAATTGTTTTTTTTTTATATCAACAAAATTTAAAGGAGGTTGAAAAATTCGTAATTTGTGAACACCCCAATTAGAGGTGAGCGGGCGCAACACTTTTAGCGGGCTCAAACACCCGTGGGCAGAGTTCCTATGGGCAAAATCCCTGTTAATGATGTTTGAAAAACGTGAAACGGGTCATATTTGACTACAGGCTCTTGCCCGTTTATAATATCAGGCTTCCTCCTGAAAGGAAGGTTTTTTTATCAAATGCAGGCGCCTGTAAGAATACATTTTGCAGGCAGATTGGCGTTATTGTGTTTGAAATGTTTTAAGTGAAACAACGGGCTAATTATGGGGAATTTTATTAAGTGCAGGCGGTTGTACAGTCATACATGTATAATTGTGTATATAAAATCAAATTTAAAAATTGAGGGCTGACGCCTGTGTTTCGTATTGCAGCATGGTTTGCATCCGCGATAATAAAATACTATTGCTGAAGCCCACGATTATAAAATACATATTACTGAGGCCCGCGATAGTAAAATACGCATTACCAAATACCGTTATACTAAAATACTATTACACAACCGCCAAAATTCATTACTTACACTGAAGATCTTTATAGTTAAATCGAAGTACTGAAGCCCCAGATAATTAAGTCATGTTACAGGAGCGCACAATAAACAACTATAATTTGCAAAACCTGTGATCTTGCAAGATAATGGCAAGACAAGTATAAAATTTGAACAGGTAATATTTGCAACGAAGCCCTCCTTAATGCGTAAAAGGTTGTAAACTGGTACAAAAACCGGTTTTGGCTCCTAATCCAAATATTTTAGGAGCCAGTTCTGCTGAGCACTAGTTTTTCAAGTCCAAAAACTTAAATTTTGAAGCCCCAATTTTGCCGCTAGGGGACGCAGCTTCAGAGTGGCGCACCCAGCCATTTTAAATGAAATAAATATGTAATTTTTAGTTTCATCTAACAATTATTTAATTTTAACGAAAAAATGTAATGCGCGTCATAACGTCGTCTGCATGGTCTGTCATCTTCCGTCCTCCCTCACCCGACGAAGGGAAAGTGAGTCTCCACTGACTTTCGAAATCGACGTATTCTAACTTTTATTCTCAAATGAAGTTAACAATAGGTGTTAAAGTGTAGCAATTTTCTTAACTTTTCATTTTTATAATTTTAAAGTGAGTATAACCCAAGCAAGGAAGGTCCGCTGATTTACAACTACTTCTACACTCGTGGGGAAAGATATAGTTTTACCCCCCAATTCCAAAAAAGGTTATACTCTCTTAAAGTTTGTAATTAAGTTATTTTCGGCAATAGTATCCTGCTAAGTAGGAAGATAAAAATTTCTCTCTAAAGACGTGTAGTTAATCTTTCACATCAACAAATCAAAATACTAGTTATTACATTACAGGTTAATTCTGGTATCTAGTCGCGTGACGCTGGAATCAAAACTCATTTAGAAATACCTAAAACAGAAATGTCTATAATGACAATTCAAGGATAGATATTAAATCTAAGTAAAATCGAGAAAAACCCGTGAAACTCCATAACTGCGGCGGACGGGTGCAATTGTTTACGCACTGTGCAAAAGTCTATTCGTAGCATATTCGTAGAACCAAGGTCATTACAGTATACCAACGCAACCCTTGTGGTTTTTTTTCGGTATTCATAGTATAGTAAAAATCAGTATAAATGCAATACAGAACAGACAGACTAATCGTTCAAGGTGAATTTGACTATAAGTATATGATAGCTGATGGGGCACAACATATTTTAACTTTCGTCTCAGACTAAAGACTTGCTAATTATTAATTTGAATGTCAATCAGTAAGAACCAACTTAGAAATTAACACCTCGGGGTGGCGCTAGAAACATCAGTTACATGTTTCTTATATACTTTAAGAGGTGAACTGGCCACGTGGGTAAGTGACGTGGACTGACGAAAAATGGTAAAACGTCCATCAAAAAAGGGGCAATACAGCTAAACCCTAACAAATGTGAAAACATTATAACACGATACTGGGACCAATAGGTGTTCCTGCTAAAAAGAAATACGCGACACTCGGACAACATAGACCTTGGAGTCAAAAATAAAAAATAAAACTTTAAATAGCCAGAAATTCCAACAGTATTTTTGACTCGAATGCTTATGTGGTTCAAAGTTAATGGAACGGCCTATTATATGCCAAACAAAGTCGGATTACAAGTTGTTTCTCTTCTCAAACTGGGTTCAATAAGCTCTACAATATGGTCGTCACCGTTACAATTACTTTTAGTCGGTTATGACATGAACATACCATTCACTCTATCAATTGAACTCACGGGACTAGTGGGTTCAGACCGTTCAGTGGGACAGAAAAGTTCACAAGAGACTAATCAGGGTCGAGAGATGTATAAAGATTTCACCCATCAGTGGGATACCAAAGGAAGTATGACCACCTCATGAGACCCTTGAATACCCTCCCTCCCTAAATGCATGGGATAAGTCGAGATTGCCTTCTACACAGTGCTCGCTACCTGATAGCAGGAATCAAGCATGTCGAGATACGTTACTTTTGAAAGAATTTCGAAATAAGAATCCTCAAATGATTTTACATTAGAATGACTCAATACGTCACTTTTAAAATCAATTTAAACCATCTTTTTGTTCAAATCCATTATTAGATTATCATTGTTATTATTCTAGATTTAAAACTCGTTTCTCTCAAAAAAAGGTATTTAGATTCGCTTGAGTCCCGCACTGCGTCTGCCTTTCCTATTACTATAGAAGACGGAACATCGACGTTAAAGTATTTAGTCAAATATTTCGAAAATTGCGCTGTTGCTAGTACAGCCAAGCCAGACTAGTATATTTGGACCGAGTAAATGACGTATAACAATATTATGAATTAATGTGTAATGGATATATATCGCGGGCAGTTACCGCCATGACAATGGAGGTTTCTGAACTGTTGTTATAATACTGTCTTGCAACTATTAAATTTGTACGTTACAAGCTCGCGCCCAACATATGTTGCTTATTCATAATCCACCCCGAAATAAGTGCGCGCGCCGTACCCAAAAACCTGCCCGTGGAGGTTTGTAAGGTTTTAGCCCACGCCTGAAATATCCCATATGCAAACATACGCTTGTTTCAATGAATTGGTGAACCTGCCCGTGACCGCTTTTATTTTGTGCGATAGGGAGTCCACCCGCCCGTTTTTTCAAAACGCAAGGCTTTTTAAATATCTGCCTGCGTAAGCAACGGGCCCACCTTATTCGACCCGCGGGCTTTGACGGATTTCGGGCGGCCCGCTCATCTCTAACCCCAATCAATTTACCATATCAGTAAAAAATTGGCATTAGTGTCATCACGATTTTGACCTACACTACTCGCATTGTTAAGAATAAATGACTTGCCTTTAAATCGCTGAAAATAGTAATTGCTTGTTGCAAATTCCAATCATTTTCTTCTAAACATCTGGTGGCATAAGGAAAATTCATCCCAGATGTTTGAACCATTTGTACAATCAGAGATTGTTTATCTTCATCAGAGCTTGTGGATGCTGAGGGAATGGCTGCCGGCGGAGCTGCAACTGTGTTTTTCTTGTGAGCCTTTTGAAATTAAAAAAAAAAAACAATTATGCATAAAAAAAAAAAGGGAAGAAATTATTAACTACCTTGAATTGCTCAAGAGTGGCTTGACCAATGGATAGCATATCATTGATTATTAGTATTCTGAAATGAAATTTAGAATTTAATATAAAAAACAAGGGTAAATGTAAAGTTTAACAACCTTTGGTCATTTGTAGGCACTACGATGAATGTTCTTGCAAAGTTTAACAACGATGGTTTTGACTGATTCAATTCTTGGAAAACCCCCATGACAGTGAAAGTCATTAAATTTCCCTAGTAAAATGGAAATTATTTTTATTAACTATATATATATTCAAGCAAAAACAGACTTACTGATGCATGTGATACGTCAACTGTCATTGAAACGGGATCATGCGCTGTTGGAGGCAAGTCATTTAAGGCGGCGACAATATTTACTTTGCCTTGTTTGATCAAAGTGTATTTGCTGTCAGGGTCCTTAGTCAATCGTAAGATATTTCTACTTTTGACCACATACTTTTGCAATGCGTTAGTATAAGAGTTTTGCCTGAAAAAAAGTTAAGTGAGATCGAAAAGTAATTACAGCTAAACCTTTTCAGACACCTTACTTCATAGTTTTAGTGACGCACATGGAGAAAAAGGCTTCATCATGATAGCCTGCCAACAAATTTTGTCGGTTGTTTGAATCGTAACACGAGTAGAAACTTTCTAAAAATGGTAATACAATAGCTTTCACATCCTCTGATGGAAAATAACTTGTCTACAGTAAAAAAATATACTTATTAGCATATATTAGAATCAGGTAATGTAATCTCCAATAAACTCACTTGAATTGGTGGGACAACTGCTGTCTGGCCTAAATCAAAAACTATCGGTGGTGGTAGATCATCTCCGTCCTAAAGAATTTATTACAATTAAAACAGAAATTATAATAATAGCCGAGCAACTTACCAGTTTCACAACATTGGGCATTAAGTCTCGAATTGCGCTGAAAATGATTTGTTTCAAAGAATGTACGTGAACTTTTAACTAGGTGAAGAAACTCTCAAAAAAAAGAAAGTTACACAAAAAATACACCTACTCCTACAAAACTATTCCAATGCAATAAAAGATATAGGAAAGAAAATGTTTCAAAACTACAAAAGAACACATGGAGATGATTTTTGAAGAGGGGCGAAAACCATTTTAATTAAGATATAACACGTGAAAACTGTTTAAAATGTCTAGCCATATTTAAATTTTAACTTGTTAACAGCATATAATTTTTAAAAAAGGGTCTAAGAAATGCTCAATGTAATTCCAATATCAAACTAGAGAACCCATTTTTGATTTAGTTTGTGTGAAATAGCAGAGTTTTCAAATTTCTTTTCAATCTTGGGTGGTCTTTTCAGTGATGACTGTGATAAAGTTTGGGGTGCAAATTTCCCTTTTTGAGGTTCCAAAAAAATCCATTTTCTCCTTAACATTCAAATAAAGGTGAACGCAGAAGTTGTTGTATAACCAACATCTGACCTGTATGGGCCTCTTAGTAACGACCCTCTGAGGGTTCAATTACCGTCAATGGCTACCAAAAACAGGTAAACAGATGGACAAACAACCCTGGGCTAAAGGTTGGCAAATGCAAGTGTTTGATCTTTGAGCCATAAATGTTATTTTGTATATCTTTCGCAGGTTTTACAATCTCTTCTTGTTTTGACTTCTTCAGGTAGCATTTTAGGTCCTTTTTTATGGAAATGAGTAGGATATGCAATTGTTTTCCAAAAGCAGGCATAGTTTGATGTGGAATTTTATAAACAATTTGACAAATATCAATATTTCAGGAAACTGAAAATTTAAATATGGCCAGCAATTTTTAAACATCTTTCAAGCATTATACATTAACAAATAAAAGCAGATCGAATTAGACAAGGGAAGAATCGAAATATGTTCTTACATTTTTGAAACTTTTAGTGGTATCAATAAAGTAATTTTTAACAATGATCTCTGATTTTACTTAAAAATTAAACCAAGTATAGTAAATATGAGAATTAATAAATTGTATCTTTCACATAACTTATGTGTATAAGAAAAATCCCTGATGAGGGAGTGTAGAGGTATCCGCATCTCGTCTGGCATACGCAATGTTTCGGTTTGAACAGCGAAGCCACGATCCAAAAGAAGCATCTCCCTCGAGAAGTTGTTACCCATTTACCTGATATAAGTCGCTTGATCTTTGAATTGGTCACACAGAGGATTGCCGTCTAATATCAATTCTACGATGCTGGAAAATCCTTTCAAAGAATCCAGTTCGGTAATATGTTTGAACTAAAAAACCATTAACTTTAAATATTTGATGTACTTCCCGTTAATAGAAAAAACGTACAGAGTTATTCTTCAAATTCAAAGATTTCAAAGCTTTACATTCAGTTTTCAAATCAGACAGAGCATTGATGTTATACAGACGATTGCTAGATAAGTCTAAGCCCTCAAGTTGAGGAATGTGTTCCCTGATGATTTTAACTGCCGTTTCAAAAACTCTGTGCCTATTTAATGGCAGAAAAAATCCACCACTCTTCAAATCTGAAGAAAAAAAAGGAAAATAACGTTAAGTAAATATTGTGGGATAATGGTTGTATCTTTCAATTCTGGGAAGTTATGTACATATACACCAATTTTGTGTGCATGATGAAAAAACTTCTTGTTCAGATATTAGATAGTTAATTTGATACAAATTGGAATTCTTATCTCATCAACCCAACACAAACTAAAGATATTTCTAACAAAAGTATTTATCACCATGTGCTGTTTTAAAAAAGAAAGAATTGGAGTACAAGAGAATCCAACTCACCAGGATCATTATGAAGGTTACTCAGATTCAACAGGTTCAATTCTACATTAAATCTTTTATCCATGCAAAGCTAAATTACAAAAAAAAAGGAAATTTAATGTGAGAATTAATATTTAATTATGTAAATAAAAATCCCTAAAAGTAATTGTTGAGAATATTCACCTTCATGTTTTCCACAGCTTCTCCGTCCAAAGCTAGAACGGGAGGTGGTGCATGAGATACAACAACCACCATTTTGGTTCCAGTTGGAGTGGTGATTCTTTTAGTTGCACCTTTAAGGGAATATTCGGCTTCTTTATTGTCGACGTAGAACGTAGCGCTATTTCCATCATATTGAAACTAAATGTAATGGGAGGAAAAAGATTTAATAACAACATAAAACTTCTAAGAAAAACAATTGAAAGCAGACTTACGTTAAATGGAATGAAAGGAACAGTAGAAATGGCTTGTAGGGAAGATAAAATGAAATCTTTCCCAATTTTCTTTCCAAATGGTATCTGAACTTTATACCATCTTCCGTCATTGAATCTTTCATTACGGTCATCTTTTCTATTGTTGTGTCCACCTTTGTTTTTTTGCCTATCATTTCTTCTTCTTACTCTGTTATCTCTGTTTCGAGCGCCTCTGTATGGATCACTAAAACATTTTAAGAAAGAAATGTCAAAATATAATGACCATTGATTATGTTATTAAATAAAATATATACACATACAATCTTCCGTGGCCCCTTGGTGATGGGGCTCTATTAGGAAAGTTACGAATACTGCCTCCACCACTACCTCCTCCGTAATTAACTTCCACTCTCCTTGAATTGCTATAAGAACTAAGAGCTTCATCTAAAATTTAACAATTTTTAATTTTAACAATACTGTAAAAATATCTTGCATATTGTGAAAGCATCCAGTTATACAGTAATATGGTAACACTAGCTTCCAAATTTAGGTATGTTGCTTCCAGGCCAAGCCAATACATATAAAAAGAGAAGTTAATCGCTTACTTACAAAGGGTTTTTTTTTGGTTACACCAAATTTTGGGGCAAATATTAACTAAATTGAGAGATTACTAATAATTTTGTGCCTCCACAACAAGAAAATGTACTGTAAGCAAAAACACAATTTTACCATAATCTGTAGGCGTGAAGTTACGAAAAGGTGGTACATAAAGATCTAAATGATAAAAGATTTTAAAGTTTATTGTAAAGAATATTTTGCAGTATTCATAATTACTTCTTGGATTTTTTCTATTGCCTAACATAAAAAAAAGGGAATTAGATTCTTAAACCACAAGGCTTACTAGAAACTTTCATGCAAAGGCTTAAGCGTATTTCACGCTTTAATTATCATCACAAATTTATCATACATTTCAGAAAAAGCTTACTTTTATTAAAACTAGCCATTATTGAATTGACTTCCTGGTATTTTTTAAGGAATCTCTCTTTGAAACAAGTATTTTTTTATATATATTGGAGAACTACAATGCAAATAATATCAACGTCGTAGAATTTTGTATTTTCCGAAAAGGCGAAAACAGGATGAAAAAGTAGCGGGCTACCTCCACGCGATTAAAATAAAATGCCTAAAAATAAATACACTGAGTGGTGCTAGGTGGTGCCAGGTGGTGCCTTTAGCAACTGGTAGCGCTAGACGCGGGAAAGGAACTATGTAAGTTGTAACTAGGAAGATGTATACATCCTCCTAGGTTGTATATAGTCTTTGGTTGTAAGTTCGTTAGGGGATTAACGAAGTTTACAGGAGAAACGCGGCTGAAAAAATAACTTCTGGGAGTCATCCTGGTCATATTTATTTATTTGAGCTAATAGGCGGTTAAATAAACCCCTCTCTGACTGTCTTGCCCCCTGTTGAAAAATGCTGCCAGATCTATGTATAGAAAATTCTCAGCTTTGGCAGTATAAAGAGAAACCATAGACAAACCTTTTATATGTCCAGTCGCAGCAGCACAAACTCTATAATCGGCTATGTATAATCTTTTATTTAAAGGACTATTACATACAGATCGCGAAGCCAGAGCCAGATGTGAATATTATATGGTAAAATAGATGCTTCTATAAAACATCTTCAAGGAAATTTGCCAAAAAGTAATATTTCCGAGAGTCAGGACCTGCAAGATACTTTTTATATAGTGCTTGTTGAAATAATGGAAACCTTTCACTTGTACGGCAGACTTGTAAATAGTGTAATGTCCCTTATATTTTATATAATATACGTTTGAATTACGCGCGCTCTTAAAAAATAACGCGAGATACCATGAGCGCGTGTTGAGAAATTATGTAGAGGTAGTCGTTATTAAATATTAAAACTAAACGGACGTTTTATTTCAAACCGCTAAAAATCTAATTAAGTTTAACCAGGAATCCATAACGCTACTTGGAATGAATAACGGCTTCGATTCCCCGCCGTTGTGGCGGAACATAGTAGGCTGAGCTTATAAGCCTTTGTTTGTCACTGAATTTGACGTCATTTAAGGCGGTGTAAGCGTTTTTAGCCCCTCCCACAATGTTCCGCCACAAAATACCACAGGCGATATGGGGAGATACTCATTCCAAGTAGCGTTATGGATTCCTGGTCTAGCGTATAGAAAACATTACAGTACCCCTCTAGCCCTCATGTGAAGCCATAGAAATCTCATAGGTAACTAGAATGCTGCCGTGTAACTGGCAAATGGACCAAACGCCGTGGGAGACGATAGCCATATCTCAGCCAATCAGAGCTCCAAGAATGGTTCTGCCAAGAATTTAGTGTCACCAGAGAGAATGACGTCACATAGCTCCCGCGATAGTAACGGAACCAAGTAGGATTATTATCCTCCTTGGCGGAACCACTCTACGGCCTCTCATTGGCTGAAGGTTCAAAACGAACTGGCGACAAGCTCGGCCGTAGGCGGCAGCATTCTAGTTACCTATGAGATTTCTATGTGTGAAGCGGTCTAAGCCAGCCTTGGAAATAAGGTTTTTTTTAAACTGGTCCTTATGACCAGTGACCCCCTAGCATATAAATTATTAAACTGGTCCTTATGACCAGTGACCCTTGGCTTATGAATTATTAAACTAGTCTTATATAAAATGTTCTAATGTCATTTATAAGCCTAAACAAACCTATACTACATCTTTAGAAGTTAGATTATGTTGGTAACATTAACTTTACACGTATTCAAAATAGTTAACTTTTATTTATGAGTACCACAAGAATAGTACTATCTCACGTAAGACTACTATCATAGCCTAGAAGACCCTCGTAATTTACCGGATTATCTCTCTTTCTCTAGGCCCCGTAACTCCAGAGTCCCCGGTTCGTTACCGCGTAGCCATGTAGCCTACCGTACCCGGGGGAAAGCGAGACTAGAGGATTGAGGGTTTGAGGCCAGAGGGGGGTTAGACAGTTCGACTCGTTCTAGGGATGCGAGTGAGGCTGGTCTAAGCCCGTCATGTTTTCGTTTAAGCAGACGACAAAGCTAGATTACTCCCTCTACACCTCCTTTCGAGGAGGAGTAAAAAGTGTAACCTTAGAGCTCTGGAACAAGCGAACAAAATTCGGGACAGGGTAAATCTTACCCCGAGAACAGGTGAATAAAACGTTTTAGGGTAAAAAGTTTACACTTTTTGTCCTCGGACAAGTGAAAAAAAAACACCTATTAGAGCATCGGTAACAATGACTGGGCAGGAACAGCTAGGTACATAAAGACATATAAAAAAATTATAGTAAATAGTAGGTGTACATGTCAATACTTCAAAAGAAACAATTTTGAACTACAGAAATAAAAATAAAAAATAAAATTCGAATTTAAACAGTGAACGTGGCATTTTGGTTTTTGTTTTTAACAACGGAGGTAACTAGCAACTTTATTGTGAAAAGTATTGTTATTAGATCCGGGGGCAACGAATTCCGGTCGTGGATAACATCATAGGCAAAATAGTTGAGATGGTGGGAAGTGAGAACACGCGGTTTATTTAATTTAAATGGAATATAACCTGCAAAGCAATCTTTATGGAAGACCCCTTCAATTTCTCAAATTTCGTTGTACAGTGGCGCCAAACATTTTTAAAGCGAAAGGCAAGAGCGGTCAGAGCTGCAAGCGTTGGTGTTCCACACCAAATACCTGAGGTTATATTCCCTTTAAGAGAATGGCCACGGCAGGGCCGTAGCCAGGCTTTAGATGTAGACCGGGTGAATTTAGGAGGGGCGAGTAGTATTCAGTGCCGTCTTTATAGATTTACTTCGAGGAACGCCAGATCGGGCGAAAAAAATCCCATTAAACAATAATGGACCAAGGACCGAACCTTGTGGTACACCACAATGCACATTAGACTAATCAGATGCCTCCCCATGCACTACCACACGTTGTTTACGGCCAGAGAGATAGTTAGCCAGACACGCAAGCGCATCTCCGGAAACGCCAGCATCGCGAAGGGCCGAAATGATGACAGCATGTGGAAGCCAGTCGAAGGCCTTAGCGAAGTCAAGAAAATGATAGAGGCTCGGATAGAGGTGTGCAAATACCATTTTTTGGGGATCAAATCGAATATAAAATATTTTTTTCCAAGCACGGCAAATACCAAATAGAATATTTATAACGTCAAATAATTTGGTCGAATATTTTTAGGGCAAAAATTTAGACCAGTTAACTGATCAAATACCAAATAGTATTTCGAATATCAAATTATTCGACGTATTCGTTTTCAAATAGCCAAATAGTTTGCATATTTGTCAAAAAAAGTAATTGAAATCACTGTTCGTTTTACTTGAAAATAGTAAAATATTAAACCAAATACAGTATAGCCTAGAACAAAGTTCCCTGGGCGAACTTGGTAAATCAGTGGTATATATAAACAAGAATTTTAAAGAGCTCCCAAAAATATCTATTCCAGAACAAAGCATATTTACATCTTCTAGAGTATGCCATGCAATTGATTGATTTTTGTAATTGTTATTTAGTTTCCCTATTTATCAGAGGTTATTTCAGAAAACTTACGGCAAAAGTGAACTACCGGAAACCACTCAATTTGACTTGACTAATACCAAAAGTAGCATAAGACCCAAAAGTGTGTCAGCTGTACCAAGGATTCTATATTGGCTGTACCTTCGCGCCTATTAAAATTTCTAGTGAGACCTAGTCACACTATAGCAGGGCCGTAACCAGGGGGGGGGGGGGCGGTCGGGCCGTACCCACCCTGGACCGTATGGTTGTATGTACAATTTTTTATTTTTTTTTATTTTTTCCATTGCGTGCCCACCCTGAAATCAAATCCTGGTTACGGTGCTGCACTATAGACTACATAATCTACTAGTTGGAATATACTAGCAACATTATATTTAGTCTGGCGCGATTATCTCTCTTCGATTTACTCGCCCCAAAGATAATATAACTACGTACCCTAGATTCGAAATTACGGCGTTTCTCGTGAGGCTTTTACTGAGCTCGCGCCGGAAGTCAGAAAAATCGGGCTCCATAGCAGGGTGAGAAATAAGGAATTTCAATAGATAACCCAAGATTATATTACTCACCTTTAGTTTTCTTTCGTTTAGAAAAATTTTTAGAGCTACAGGCAATGATCCATTATTGTTTTAAAACAATACAACGCAAAAATATCTGGTATCTTGAAAACCGCGAGTCAAAACCACGGCGCAATTTTCACTCCATGGAGGCAGTTTTTTCCGACTTCCGCCGGGAACTCAGTAAGAGCCTGCGTTTACGTGCAAGGAGATTGATTTCGAATCTAGGGTACGTAGTTATATTATCTTTGCTCGCCCGTAGACATACGTTCTAAAACGTCTCACTCGGCGGCGCTGGAGCACCTCGATTTTTATGACGTTTTTTCCGACCCCCTTCGTTTCCCTTTTTTACTTTGCGACAAACTCTCATTAACTACTATACCGTTCTGACACACTTTTGGGTCTTATGCTACTTTTGCTAATACTGATGATAGTTTAAAAGACCCTGAAACCAAGATTATGGAATCACACTGAAATAATTAAAATTTAGTTAAACTGTGATTATTTGTGGTATTTCAGACTTATAATGATTGCGCAAAGTTAACGTGTGACTTTAAGGGTGACACGGTAGATATAATAGATTCTTGAGATTTTTATGATGTCAGATAAATAAAAAAAAAGTTTTTAATTCGTTGCCTACGATCTGTTTTATGTTATTCCACGTGACCATATTTACTTATTTAGTTTAAATTGTTTCTATGAGATGGCGCGACTATCGCGATTCCACTCTGATGGCAGCCTTCTAGCTGGTACGTCCCCGCCCAATCCAATCGTGCTTCTAGTCTAATTTCTATTTCTATGGGCAGAGGCGGGCACAGTTAACCGTAAATTTCGCACTTTACTGACTACACACATTTTGCCACCGAACTTTGGTGGCAAAGTGTGTGTAAAGTCAGTAAAGTGCGAAATTTACGGTTGACTCTGCCCGCCTCTGCCAAGGCCGAGTGAGGGGTTGGGGGGGGGGGGGGGGGGGGAGAAAAGCATGCTCAATTTTCTTTTTTTTTGCCACCGAACTTTGGAGCCCCTTTAAGTTGCTCAGGGGATACAGTCCTTGGTTCTTTCGACTCAGGATTTCTCGTGGACGAAGCCCCAACAGGGCGGTTCAACGGGTCATACTCTAAGTCAGATATATATTCTTGTATACGCGCAATCATTGCTTGTTTCTCGTACAGTAGGACTCCATTTTTTCCACGAAAGCCCGTTTTCTTAGACGCCACAGAAGAAGCACTTTTCCGAAGCTTAGACAAATATTTCCAAAACTTTTTTCCCATTGATTTTCCCGACTTATCAAAATCGTTCTCGACGCGCTTATTGAATGTCTTTATTTTTCGAACAGCAACAACAAAACAAGAAAGCCAATGTTACTTTATAGCATGGTTTTCTCTTTAAACGGCGCCGCCACACATGCGCAACTGAATTTACTGATCTGAACACGTATCTTCTACACTCTGATGTAGTTTATATTAAGTGTATATTAGAACAAATAAGTGAAAAACTGAGCATGTTGGAACTCTTTCGATGTATATTCTCAAAATTATATATATTTCTAATTAATGCTTTTCGGTTTATCCAAGAATATATAACAAATGTAAGAGTTTAATAATACATTTTTATATCAAATACGTGGCTTTATGCAGGATGTTTTCGACATCTCTTCAACTTTTCAATATTATTAGAAGAGGTAATGTTCTTATTATAAATAGTTTTTTTTAAAGTACTATTTACTTTAATTTTAATATGTATTTCGTTTCAAAATATTTAGTGTTTATTTTGTGAAATTTAAACTCATTATGAAGATTTAAATCTACTATAGCCTTGGCATGTAATTAATATACGTAGCATTGACAGGACCAACCTTACATCTTAATTTTATAATATTATATTTAAAATATAACTTACGCCTATAGTATTAATCCATTGCTGGGTACTTGTTTTATTTCGATAATTAGTTTTTTTTCCATAAGTTACTTACACATAGTTTTAAAAGCTCTTCAATGATTGCACGAAGACGGAGAAGGAATGACTCAGTGACAGAAACTGTTGAAAATACAAATTCATACCACTCATCAAATCAATTTCAATTATCAAGTAACATTAAGCCAACCAATTATAAATCACCTAACCCAGCAACACAACTGGGCCAGGAAATGACTTGTCAAGATCGAACCAATGAATTTCTATCCACTGTCAAATTGATGCAAGGGCGTCAACTTGTAATATTTTAAATTTTGAGAAATATAACTGCTCAACTCTAGTATAAACACTAAATCACAAATTTCGTATTTAAAGGGTAACGGAGTTATACCACCTTCCAAAAATTCTAGAGGAAGGGATCTACAACAGTGGAACGAGTTTACCCATATTGCAAAGTAAACACACCATCAAGTTTTAATTATTATTTAAAAAATTTTGGTTTAACTAGATTAACCAAATTATTAATATGCTTTTAGAACTATTGGAAAGGACATCGCAAATACTTTTACCAAACTAGAAAAATTAACATACCTGGCCAAAAAGAAGGGTATATTTGACGATAAACCCATAGAGATTGAAGAACTAACCTACATAATTAAGCAAGACATCGGCAGCTTAAATAAACAAATTGCTCAGCTGCAACAGGTTAATAATGAACTTATTGAATGTTACAGTACACAAAAATATAAATAATACATTATTTCCAGTTAACTAGATCGAGAAGTTATCAGAATGGAAAGCATATGCAATCTCACTCAAATTCAGTTGTAGTGTCATTACAGGTACTGTAGTAATAAGTGTTTCAATAAAAACTCTAAATTTAGTACAGTCAATGCCATAACTGAAGGGGGACTAACCCAACCAGTCTACCTCACTGTAAAGCTGGTTAATTAGAGAAAAGATTTTCAGATGATCTGCATTCACTAGTCTTATAGACACCATTTTTTTCACAAGTCAGGTTGCCACTAGGCCAAAAACACTAATGGCGAGTAGAGTTGTAAAAATGTTTGTTAGGCTTAATACATCGCTGTTTTATGGTATTTTTGCCCTAGTGAACACCAGCCTTTATTTCTGGCACCGCTTTAATCTTGTATTATTACTTCCTTGAAAATTGCTAATTTATGCTCTTATTGGTGAATTTCCCATTACCATGTCTATATTTCTAATATGATGTTATTCTTACCTTCTAGTCTAAATTAGCATCCATCTCAAATGACTTTAAACAAGTATTAGAAGTCAGGACTGAAGTATGATTATTTTAGTAAAACTTTCTTTAGCAAATGCTCGATGCATAACTTAAACATGTGCTCCCTTAGAACTTAAAGCACCAAAAATGCAGACAAGAACAGTTCACACAAGGTAGTGTGTCGACAGCCCTTCCTCCTTCGGCCATGTCCGGAAGGCGAGCTGGTTCTGTCCTGCTAGCTGATGATAAAGCCAGTAGCAGTGCTGGATTTGGGGATTACGCTATTAACATGGATGAAATACACCAAGGACCAATGTATCAGCAACAACTTCAGTTAATCGACGAACAAGATAACTACATTCAAAGTCGCACTGATACAATGCAAAATATTGAAGCTACTATCGTAGAATTGGGCTCTATTTTCCAACAACTCGCTCACATGGTTAAAGAGCAAGAAGAAATGGTTCAAAGGTAACAAAATTTATCTCAGATGTCTCCAAAAAACATATTGAACCCAAATTGTATTTCCAGAATTGACAGTAATGTTGAGGATACACAGTTAAATGTTGAAGCCGCTCACAGCGAAATTCTGAAATACTTCCAATCCGTGACATCTAATCGATGGCTAATGATCAAGATATTTGGAATTCTGATAATATTCTTTATAGTGTTTGTCGTATTTGTAGCATAACTATTATACCTACATTATTTAAGAGGATGTATAAAGTTATTCTTGTTTCATACAAAGTTTAGTTGTTTTGTTTTGGCTTTTATTTATTCCAAAATACTGTTCTACCTAAAATACAACCATGCTGAATATTATACTTGGGTTAATGGTTATAGTTGCTTTCTACAGTAGAAAGTAACTTACAACCCAATTATAATAAGCTTGTATTTAAACTTTGTATAAAAACAAGTTTTATGTATTCAAAATTTACTATTTTTCCTAAAATAAGCAAAATTAAATGTATATAATATTTAATAGATGTAAATGACTAAATACATTTATGACTGTACAGAATTAAAAAAATGCTAAGGAATCTATTTTGGTTTTTCATCATCAGATGAATCGCTACTGCTGCTGCTACTTTGTTGTTTACTCTAAGAAATGAAATATATTAAAACCTTAAACCAACTGATATTTATGCTATTGAAAATCTAAGTTACGTTGGTCATTTTAGCAATTAAACCATAACATTATCTATCAAGAAGTTATTCAAAACATATTTATTCTTGACACAATCTTGCCATGTATGATTAAAGTTCAGCTTAATTTAATTTGTGCCAAATATTTGCGAAAAATTAAACATTCTAACAAGTGATACTAAATGGCGCTATACAATTTTGTTAAGGTAAGCCTAGAAGATAGACGCGTACATACTCTAACCTAAATAAGTTCTTGTTTACATACATACCTGTCTTAAATCTTGAGTTTTAAAAGGCACCATTTGACCTTCAATTTGTAAAGCTTGACTGAAATTCTCTAAAACTTTAGGGGGGAAATCAGAAACAGAAATAGAATGCTTTTCTCTAGCTTCCTTTAATGTTTCCAGAGCTGCATTGATTTCATTGGTTTTAACTATTTGATAAAATAGGATTTAATAAACGAACAAATCTTTCACCCAATTCAATAAAAGAAACTTACCTAATGCTTCTATTAGGCTACTATATACTAATCCTTTAGTGCCTGATGTAGTTTCGTTGTTACAGACTACGGAAACTAGTTTCTTAGCTAATGGCACTGAATTTTCTCCTTGTATTTGTTGCAAAACTGCTTTAAACATCAATTTACCTTCCAATTCAGGACAAGACTGAAATTTTAAATTAAATCCTATGAAAAAACTCAGCATAGCTTATAATTATCTTCAGGTTTCACAGACCTTGATCAGCTGATCAGCTTTATCATAATACCCTTTTATTAAATAATGTTGCCAAACCATGTTTATAAGGGCCACTTGGTTATTTTCTTTGTGACACCTTTCAGCAATTTTCAACACTGAAAGAATTTAATAGTTTTGAGATATAATAGTGATGAGCCGAAAGCAATGTTATAGTTTTAGCTTTATTTACTGATTAATCAGGAAACTATGTTTCAAATATAACATCAGAAATTTGTGAATAGGTAAGTGGAATTTTTAGCAATATCTTATTAAACTTTAAGTTGGTTTTCAGGATCTTTTTGCTGTTGCCCAAAGATAAAAGGTAAGTCATCTTGTAAGGCAATTTAAAAGTGCCACCATGATACCAGTGGGTGAAAGGGGGATGAAAAAAAAGTTGGTCAACACCCAGTCGTTTTACACATTAAGTGGCTTGATGAAGTCAAAGTCCCCTGCTTTTTTTGAGCCTCATACCAAGGCACAACCTAAGGCCGAGCTGGTATAACGCGGATTACTTGAAATTGCCTTATTACACAACTCCTTATATTTTCTCTCGACACCATACTCTTAAGCCTCTTCATTATTATGATACCCTATCTAGGCACCCTACAAATATGTACTTCATTATGAGTACCAAGTGCAGAAGGGATCCTCAGTGCACAACAGTGTTTCCACTCAAACGCCGGGAATTTCCCCTATTTTAGGCACAAAAATTTTAGTTTTCACCTCTCCAATCAACATTTTCCAAACAAAATTCCCCCATCCAAATATTATGTTTGTTAATATTTGTATCCATTTCCCCCAAACATCTACATGCCAAGAGCCCGTGAGAAAAATTAACAGCGACAAAGACTACCAATGCCACTGTTCAAAAATATATGGCCTAAATGAACATTCACCGTTTAAAAAAAAATTGGTCCAGAAACACTGGTGCACAATAAGACTATTATATTATTAGTTTTCTGGCACAGGTTTGATCTGTCTAATATTGGCCAAAACTTACTTCTAGGTTCCAGCTCTGGCCACTTGTTTAGAATGGCTAAAAATCCGCGTTTGGGAAATACATTCCTAAACTTTTCATCATTTTCCAATTGATTCATCAATGTTTCATGTTGACCACTAAAAAAACATTAAGAATTTTTTTTTATTTTAGTCAAATGAAATAAATTACGGGCAATAATTACCTGTTTATATTAGCATAGCATATATCATTCAATGATATCTTTCTCAAATCACTTTCAGACAATTTGCTGCATATTTTTTGTAATGATTCCACATCTCCTTTTTCACACAAATTTTTAACAAGGAGTTGTAAGAGAGAAAAATTTAGATTTTGACCTTGCAGCAGTAAATCTTCAGTTAATCGTACAGCCTCTGAAATTAGCAACAAATGCATAGGAGGATCACTGTATATTTTAATAAAACTTACCTCTATGCATGCCTTGTTGAATACTAATTTTTATTTTCCGCGATATTTCACTATTTTGTTTTACTGTGAGATCTTGCATACTAAATAAAAAGAAATTTTATGTCAGTTTCAATTTTACATAGATAGACAATCAAATTAATTACTTAAGATCATTATTCAAGTGATTAGTGATTGTTGTGTAAGCTGAATGAGTTAACTCTGGAACTTGAAATGGAATTGGCTCTTTGTTTTTCTTCAAAAATTCTGCCAAAAACACAAGTGTTCTCGGACTGGGCTGTATATCTTCTTCCTGCATCGACGTCCAAACACCAAGGGCTTTTTTAATGTTATTTTGTTTAGCTAAAAATTTTTAGAACAATAAAACAATTAATTATTTAAATTGAAGAAAATGAGGTTTGATGAAACACTTACCATATCCTCTAAGTAAATTGTAGTACATTCGGTCTCTATCAATATCATATAAGTCCCTCGTTATGAGAACAAATTGCTCTAATTCTTTAATTTTTTCTTTCTCGATGAAATTATCACAAATTTTTTCTAAACGGTTATTGTATGCACGGAGACCAGGAGTCTGTGAGAAAAATAAAATCAAATTAAGATATTCAAATAAATATATTCTGAATAAATTACTTCTAAAATCTTTTTAGCTTGTTTTATACGATCCAGATCAATAAAAGAACAAGCCAATTCGTAAAGAACATTTGCCTCTCCATGTATTTCGTTACTCAAGTCGACAACTATGAATTACACAAAGAATAAGTAATTACTTCTGAATTAAAATTGGATAAAATAATATTTACTTTTTTGAAGGTTATCAGTATCCTCAGTCAAAATCAGATGCTTGCAAAGCTCATTCCGCCAAGGTGTACATTTGTAATTTGAAGCACAAAATTCAAACTCTTTCAAAGCCATTGGTAAATCATTTCTGAAATTATGGTAAATTTTTAATTACTGCCAGAAATATATAGTATTAAGCGATAGACAAACAAATTGACATTCGCTTTTATTGATTAGTCAGTTTGTGTCTAAATAACAATTTTTATCAATAATTCAGGAACGGCTAGTGATAAAGGGCGATCAGAACAACAAGAGTTGGTAGATTGGAGTACATAGCTAAAAGCCTTCACACGATGCTCACAAAATAAATGTAAAAAATAACGAAATTTAAATGAGTACAAAAAAAACAAGTCACTAAGAGTCATGCGGGCATAGATTTTCCCAAAATGTCACTGGTGGACTACGTAACACAGTTTTCTCCAAGTGGTGGGAAAAGGCAAATGAACTTTAGCTAAAAAAACAAGAATATGGGGACACACTGCTTTGCCTCTAAAGAGAGAATTAATAAAATCAAGGGAAAATGCAGTTTATTTTAGACAAACTGGGTTGCTGCAGTCATTGCAATAGTTCAATGAAATTGTTAAAGCTTTTCTTGACTTGACTTCAAGAAGCTAACATATAGCAATAAGCATCAACTTTTTTGGCATTGTCAGGAAAAATCAGTTGGCATGAATGTAATCATTTCTACGATGTATATTGAATTATATTATTACTCATTTTAAAATCTAGGGCTAGGATGGAAGATGCCTTTCTGAATTTACCATAATCACTTAAGCTAATCACCGGGTGACCAGAGAATATTTTAAAATCCTTTAAAGGAATTATAGGAAATTTATCATTGAAATATAGGAAAATATAGAAGAAAATTAATACTTGATTTCGAAAAGAGCGATGGTCACATGATTTGGTTACTTTCTGTTGTAAAGTTAAAGTAATTAAGCACAAGATTATTTTTCCATTTTCAACGTGCATGCAAAATCGCGCGAGCCAATCTACTAATAGATCAAGAGCTCACGCCTAAAAAATTTAACTCTTTTGTACATGTATTTGTTGATATTATATTTCAGAATCACCTTTTATACAATAAGAGAAAATGGTTGTCCAAATTGTTTAAGGGGGGTATCAAGTATCAACTATTTTCATTTCTTCAGCCTTTTGAGTTAAAATATAGGGTATTATAGGAAAAAGGGAAGGACATTCAATCATAGGAAAAAAAAAGAAATATAGGAGCTGTGGTCACCCGGTAATCAGGAGACAGAGGTTTTCTAGTGTCATTGCCACCAGAGCAACTTCTTTGTTAGCGGCTGTTTGTCACCTTTTTCAAAGCAATTCTGTATTGGAAAAAAGTGCCATCCAGAGCGGAACACCTCCTATTCAACTAATCAGTGCAGATTTGCATTATCATTAAATTATGCTATAGGAAAACACTTATACTATCAGTAATCAATCATTCTACTTGGAATGATCATTTTCCCATATGCAACTTTTTAAATGAAAAAACCGTGTACAGTTAACTGATCAAACACCAAATAATTTCGCGTATTTGGTTAAGAGTTTTAGTTTTAGCTCGCTAGAAATTCCAAAATACGCCTAAACTCAATAATCCAGCCCATACTTAGCTATTTGATCAAGTAAATGCAATTTAAAGAATCCAATATTTTGTACACCACTAAAAATTCCGTGATGTCCAATCTCATAAGTTTTTATTGCCTCTTAAGAGAGTAGGAATTCATCCAGCACAGACTGCCCCCTCAGTACATACACAAGGCGAAAGGTTCCATGTAACTTAGGCTGTACTGATTTTTCACCACCTCTGAACTTTTAATTAATCTACCAACCCAGTAATTAATTTCTGGTTACACCAATGATCCCAAATCTCGCGATTTATTCCTGATACTATCAAAGAAAGAACTTACTTGTTTAAGCAAGCTTTGATCTTCGCACCAAGTAATATATTAGAAGGCTTTGCATACTCATATCGAACAACCACCAAATCGAATAGTTTATTAGTTAATTCGATATCTCCTTTATCAGCTGCACTTGACAATAGTCTGAAAACATTTCTGCTTAGAAAGTCATCATTCTTTTTTAAAGCTCCAAAATTTTCATGATGCTTATTAATTATGTCAATTGCCTCTGTAAAAATACAGTTATTAAGTTAACGACTGCAATTTTGTCCACAAAAACTAAAATTTCTATTACCATCAGCTTTTCCTTCTCTCACCATCAAGGCAGCTAAGTTTAAAATCTTAAAATCATCAAGGGCAAATTTTGGGTCAGCTTGTTCACTATGTATTACAAAAACTTATAAATTTTTTTCATAAACTCCAATAAAAATCCATTTTACATTAGTTTTTTGGACTCCAAAGCTTCATCTAGCTTTCCAGCATAAACAAAAAGGTCCATAAGTTGGCTGTGCATCGCAGGAGAGTAATTAAAATTATCATTATCCAATTCTTCCTTAATTTCCAGAGCTCTGCCTATGTCCTGGAGTGAAAATATTTACATAACCATTTAAATATCAAACCAATATAACTTATGAATTAAGCATTTACACGAAGTCGGCAGTGAAGAAGCAAAAGACGTCGTAGGACCCCCCGTACATTCATTCTTTTATTCTGAAATTATAATTATTTTAATCAAAATAAAAAAATTGTATATTTAGAATAAATACCCTTAGTTCGCGAAGATGATTCTCTAACTCTTCAATATTCATGTCATTCTGTAAAATTATTATTATTGTAAAAAACCAAAAGTTCAGAATGAGAAAGGTGTTACAAAACCAAGGGAAAAGAACTTACTGGATGTGTATAAGCCAAATTACTCTGATCTGGTAAAATATTAATCTTAGAGGAAGCTAGATTTTCCAGAGTCTTAAAAGGATCAATAAAATTTGATTAAAGAAAGCATCCCTACACTAAACACAAATGAAAAGGTTCTTACAGTTATAACTTCAGAGGGAGATTTATTTGTAGCAAATGAAATTTGAAGATCCTGTAAAGAATAAGATGTTGAAATATCATTACTTCAGGTATATATACAGACATTTAATCGGTACTAAAAGTCAGTCTTCTACCCCTTATATACTGATATCGTGTATTTTGCGTTTTTTTTTAAATACGAAAGTAGTTCCCAAATTGTAATTGACTTAACCAAGCGAAAGCTTTTAATTAGGGTGGTTGCTACCAAGTTGAGTAGAGTTAGAAAAACTTAGCAAGATTATGGGTTTTAAGTTAACCCTTTTTCTAAGCTTGTTTTCTTTAAATCAAATTTAAAATTTTCTTTTTATCTAATAATAACTATAAAATTATTAAGGAACTAAGAAATTTTAAATATTTATTAAGATGCCATATTGAAATAAAACGTCAACCTCCTTAGGCTTTTTGAAAAGTAAAAAAAAAAGAAGTCTTTAGTGTTTCTTTAAATATTCATATTTTAAGGACCAATGGAATAATTCTAGCAGTTTAAAATAGTCAGATGACTACAAAGGATCAATGGCATGAACAGAACCAAAGAGTAACGTAAAATATTTTTAAAGGCACTATTGACAGAAAATGGTGGTGTCCGATATTTTTTTAACAAATGAGACTGCCAACACCACTAGGTAGATACTTTTCGCTTGTTCTGGGATTTTTGAGGGTAAGAAGAGTAACCCTATGACGTTGTTTTACTCTCAATTTCGTATTGGTGAGTAGTTAAAATCAGGGGTACATTCACACGCTGAAATTTTTGGCGATGGAGTATTGAAGGATGGTCTAATTCAATCTCGTCATCATTACAAAGTTCATTTATAAGCAAAATATAAATTTTTCTTTTTGATTTTCAGCTTCCCCTATCTTATCTATTCGCAATCGGGGAAATAAAACTGTACAACAACCTATAGCGCGTCATGATGTGAATCGATAAAAAATTTATTTTTTAAATGTCATACAACAAGCCAAGCGCTGAAATTGGAATCACTTTTTTGATAAAGCATATTTTAGTTGTTAGGGTAAAAACGTTTTCCCAAAATGGCTGCCTAATAGCATTTTACCAGGTAAATTGTGGATAAGTAGACAAATTTATCAGAGTACTCTCTTTACTCTCACTTTTGAGGAAAAGTAGAAATTTTAGCCTGACGAATAATTCATGGCTCAGAGTAACTATCTCCACCAGAACAAGCGAAGATTAATTTGTGTAAAGGTGTACACCTTTTGTTCTAGAACAAGCTAAAATTATAATTTACCTACAATATGAGCTAATAAAGCAATTGGTAACCTGAAAAATGGATAACAAGTTCTTAGCAAGTTGAATTCGAATGCCTAACAACTTTCGAGCGTTAAGAGCACTCACTCGGTTTTAAAGTTAACTTTGTCAATCAATAACTATAATATATTTAAAATTTTCTAAACTTGAAATATTAAATTTATCTGAATTATTTTGTTCTTTAGCAAGAGCAATTTCAATAAACTAACTCCGAAAATTAATGACTTACCTTTTCATCCATAGCTTTCAACATGGCTATCAGATTCGTTTTATCAAAATTTCGGGTTTTTGCGTACTCTATAAGAAACTGATCACACCAGTCTCCAGTACTAGCTTTACCAGATGAAACTTCAGGATTATCTTTAAGGTGTATTAAAATCTAAAAAGAGACCCAAATTCAAAGATATTTAAAAACATACAATGCAGCTCCGCAGGAATTTGAAGGGTGGATAAAAAATACCTTGATAATTGGTTCTACATCTTGAAGTCCTTTAAAAGACAAAGCTGACAATCTCGTCATGAGTGATGGGTCAAGTCTAACTGGATATTCATCCACTAAAAACAATTCAAGTGTTAATAAAGCAAATGGAAAACTGAGAGAAACAAAAGACATTACATAGACTGGCAGCTTTTGCAGTTTCATTTTGAATCAAATAAAAACCCATTAATGGATTAACAATCATACCAGCTGTTTGGCCAAATTCCTAACAATAATAATAATAATAACTCTTATTAAGAAAACAATAATAATAAGAACATTGAGCGCTTTTGAAGCGCATTAAGAGTTGATTAAGTACCTTTAACTTCAGGACAACAATTTTAGGATCCAATGTATTAAGATGGGGTAAGACATAGTCCATGTATGTCTCATAGTTTGGTATGCATGGTAAATCACACATAAATTTTATAACATTGTACACGGCTTGTTCCCCTTCTTTTGCCTTCTGAACCAATACAGGCCAAAAATAATGATTTCTCATTTCAAAACCCTGTAAAAAAACCATTAACTTTTCAAGAAATAATATTTGTAAAATCAATATTACTTTAGCAGCCATTTCTTTGATAAAAAACAATGCGTGATCAGGTTTTTTAAAAACAAGCGCGGATTCAGTTGCTTTCAGCAAACCTTCATCATTAAGTTTCAATTCTTCCATCTCCTTGCAATATTGAACCACTAATTCAGCAGGCTAAATTTTAAAAAAATTAAAAAAAAAACCATCTATTTATGAAGGAAAAATTTAAACTCAACTCTTCCGATTCGAACCATCTGCTTAATCAGAAAATGACCCGCAGGCCCTAAACTCCCATCTTTCATCGGGATTCGTGGCATTGTCTTTAATATTACAAAGGCAGTTTCATCTTGACCATGATTGATCAAGTCTAAAATAACATTGACACTTTCTTGATTGTAACCGGTGTTTTTCTTTGCTCTGTTTAAAATGTCATCAACTTTATTCGCATGCCCGTTCACAGCCAAGGTAGAAACTATATTCAGGATATCTCTGTCCGTTAAAAAAATATCATTCCTCTCCGCTTCATTGATGGTATTATTTATTTCTTCAATATTTCCATGTAAAGCAAAACCTTTAGCTAATTGGAAATACGAGTCAGCACTCGGTTCTAGCTTGGCATTTTTCATCACTTCCAACATGTCTTTGGCTCCTTTGGTATCACTTTAAATGCAAAAGGTTAAAAAATTTCCCCGCAAGAAGCAAAACTCAGTTAGGTGATATTCTTAAGTTACATAAAAACCTTAAGCATGACACTTGGGATATCGAAAATATGTGAGAGCAGCACCTGGTAACAAATTCATTGTCTTCTTTAATTCTTTTTATCCCCTACCATTTAAGGCCAAAGCTAAGCAAAATTTAGTTTAAAAAAAAGAAAATTGACGTTTACATTGGAAAATAATTACGAATTATTGAATTGAAACATAATATTGGTTATTAGAAACACTAGGTTCATCCCAAGAGGTAATATTTTTTAATTTGAGATCTAAGAGAGTGAGCATTGGGAGTTTAATCAGTTTATCAACATCAACCTACATTTTTGAAATAGTAAAATTTGAATTCATGACAGACCAATATAAAAAAACTCAATAAATTTCCTTATACTATTTTGTCAGTAGTGAAAATAGGTTATAGTAAAAAACATACCACCAGTGTCATACTTATTATTGATATGCTACTTATGTTGTTATTAAACTGACTTTGCTTTAGCATGGCCAAATATTAGCTCGTTAAAAACAAATTCATTGACAGCTATTTCCTTTTCTTTCATGAATTCTAAGATTTTTCTAGAAATAAACTATTTTAAGTACAAACTGAATAATGTTAAATTAGTAAGTTACGAAAACTGTTACCCAGCTCCATCTAGATCTCCTTTTTGACAATAGCCAGCAATAAGACGTTGATATGTTACCTACATTTAAGAAAAACATAAGTTATTCATTTTCATTATGAAATTATGGCCCTTATGAAATACCCGATTAGGAACTATTCCATTTTGGTCCATCTTTGCCAAAAAGTCAATGGGCAAAAAAGGCTGTTCATTATCTATGTAAACCTTCAACAAAGCATTATAATGGCTAACATCCAATGGACAACCTATAACAAACACAGCCATAATTTAGAACACAGAATAGTCTATAGAGTAATATCAATCCAATGTCACGTATCATCACCCATGCTTTGTTCATAGAAAAAAAAGTGCCCAACAATAATGGACATGGCCAAAGCTACCAGGTGATGTTTTTCTATTGAGTTTTCTTGCTACTACAATTTTGACATATTAAATCAAACAAGAAAAATCCATAACTAATGGTGTGATGACATTTCATGATATAGCAGTAACAAGGATTCTATTAAAAAAACTCCTGAATACCAATATCTTCCAATGTTTTCCACAATCTAGTTGCGAGTTCTGTTCTTGCAGATAAATTTTCTTCAGCTAACAAGGACCCACAGCATCTAATAATTAGGAGTCCTTGCATACTAGTTGCTTTCCCTTTAGTAGCATTAATTTCCACTGTAATAAGCAACATAGCCAACAAGAAAACTTAAAATTTCTAACCTAATGATTTGATTTGTCTTAGAATATTTTCCACATCATCCTTCGATAAACGACCAGTTCTTCTAACATCTACGTCCAATTTAAACATTGCTTTATCCAAATCATTGTCATTTGATATATTTTGACTTCTAAATGGTTGTCTTCTACGAGTACTTTGCTCAGCAACAACTGGTACCGCTTGTTGAATATGGCGGATTCTAAAACTAAATCTAAAAAGCAAACTTTTTAAAATTTTCCCAAGAAATGGATTGTAAATCATGGGATCTCACTCATTGAATTTCTTTCCTAAGATACTCTTTTTGTTATAAATAACATGCGTGTGCAGCCCATTGGCAACTTTTAATTCTTTTACTGCAGATGGCAGAGGCTTAGCAGATATTGAATTTCGACAAAGAATTTGTCTTAATAATGAATTTGTCCTTAATAGTGAAGACATTAGTAATAATTCGCTTAAATTGTTTTGTTTATCAACACCGTATTATAAGTTAATAATAATTTTATTAAGTCTAAAGTTACAAACTCTGCGAACCTATACCGGCGTGCTTTCTTTTGAAGCCAACTTAAGCCAAAGGACTTATACCAACCAGAGTTACCAGACCATGAACCAGACTACCCAGCGTTGCCAGATTTTTCGGGTGGGGTTCATTTCCCCAACTTCTCAAATCTCCAACCGTCCATTTCACCAATTTTTCATTTCCCCAACTACTCATTTCCCCAACTAAGCATTTCCCCAACCGGTCATTTCCCCAACCGAGCATTTCACCAACCAATTTTTTTACGGAGTTGGCGTAATGAGCAGCTGGGGAAATGAGTCGCCCATTTCCCCAACTCGCAAACCCTAAGCATTTCCCCAACCGAGCATTTCGCCAACCAATTTTTTTATGAAGTTGGCGTAATGAACAGTTGGGGAAATGGGTCGCCCATTTCCCCAACTCCCCATTTCTCAATTCTAGTAGGAAGTGGCAGAGGTAAAACGGCTACAGGGTTAATCGATAACGTATCATTTTCGCATGGTGTTTTCGGAAACATCTTATAGTAATAATAATAATAATAATAAATGAGCTTTCTTTGATATTCCTACTAACGAGGAGACTACCCGAAGTGATTATCACCGATTTAGTGGAAACTAGGTGGGTACGTAGACCTTATGGTAACATTAAATTTCAAAACGAAAAGTTGCAATGGGCATTAGTTTTGCCATGGCAACCGAAAATGATTTTGACAACACAGTATGTATAAAACGATCCACTACAGGGTTAATTTCATAGAAATCTTATAAAGTAGAATCATCGAGAATAATTACACGAAAATGAAAAATAGTGAAAATGATGTTGCCGACCAATCACTGTTTTAAGCGTTTAAAGTCCATTAGGATTTTCAAACTGAGAGTAGATAATATACAGTGTAGAATTTGTATGGGTATGATCAGGAAACTATATAGGTATATACTTGGAATGTCTAAGGTACCATTGGCATGGTGTTACATAATTTCAGGTATTTATATGGTTCAAAAAGAGAAAACCAGGTAAGATAACATATAATAATCGGGACTAGGCTTAATGATAAGTTTTCGTCGAATTAGGATAGCGAAGCACGTTATTTTATCTCGTGAGTTCTCCGGCTTTAAAGGGATACTGAAATCGGTAAATAACTTGATTTCTATCGATTTCTACGTTAAAAAATAAGTCTGAAAATTGGTGAACTTTGGTAAAAAAAAGTTTTATTTGCCAACTAATCACCAAATCAACGAAAATAAATGAATTTGATCAAAATTAATAAAATGGAATTTAGTTGTTTGAATTTTATCAAAATTAATAATTCTAATCAAAATTGGTAAAAATTAATTAAACATGATTAATTGCCTAAAATCGGGTATAACTTGATAAAACCTATATGGTTTATCAAATTCTTGATAACACTTGATCAATTTGATCAATATTATTAAAAATTGATCAGAATCGATAAAATGGAGAAAGGCGAAAGATAACGTTTAAAAAAATGTAACCAAATTGATTTTAATAAATTAGTTTTATCAAAATTGATAAAAATTAATTAATTTGATCAAAATTACTAAAATTTATTCGAACTTGATTAATTGCCTAAAATCGGATATATATTGACAAAACCGATATAATTTAACAAATCTATAAAATCTGATGTTTGTATATTGGTTTGTTGTTCTTCATGCACGTTCTTTAGTTCTTTAGTTCTTTTATTGCTCAACAAGAGGTCTAAGATAGCTGTCCGATTCGCCCGAAATTTGGCCTGCGGCATTGTGGCGCCTGCCATCAGGTTTTAAAGGTGTCTTGAGTTTGCTAGAGGGAGCTGTTGCGTTCAGCGAAATGGGCCGTGTGTGGTGTTGCACCCGATGGACGTTTTCACGTTGAGTCGAATGAGACCAACCGCAAGTCCATAGGATGAATCGTTTCCAGTTAAACTATATATGTGAGGAACATAATTGTTGCATTAGACCGGTGTTCAACTGCATTCTCGCAGAGCCACCAGTACAAGAAAACCAAGACAACCTTCCTCGTCTAAGAGAGTTCTGCACGAAATGATGTCGTGATAAGACATAACTTTATAACTTTGTTATCGTGACGAAAAATAAATCGTAATACTTTTAAAAATGTTTGGTGCTGTAAATATAAATGGCCGTTTCATTTTCATTATTAATAACCTTTTGGGGCCCCCTATTTCTCACCCCCTCCCCCGGCACCGCGGGGTCTGCGGGGGCAAGGTTAGTAAAAAATGTTAGAAACAGGACTGCGGACAGGTTGTCTCGTTTGGGTAGTTTTGGTTTACGCGTCGTTGATTCTGGGTCTGTTCCCAGCCTTCTACTCTAGTATGTGACGTCAGTCGATTCCATAAAAGCTAGCCTTCCCAAAGTTGCAGGGACGTCACTCGGTTCTAGCCAATAATATCTTTATTCGGACATTAGACCCCCTCAGGGCCGTCGAGAGCGGTTCCGGGCCCCGGTAACATCTTACCTCCGAGCCCCAAAAGAGAGCGTATTTCTTAAAATATCGATGTTTCACGGAAGAAGCACAGGCAAAAAGTTTAAACCCGGGCCCCTAAGACTGTACGGGCCCCGGTAATTTGTATCGGCTTCCCCCTCTCTTGTCGGGCCTGGACCACCTTGTGCGGGGGCGCTATTTACGCCACTGAATATATGCATTGGAGCCTTCAAGTTATAAACACTAAACATAAAAATTAAAGTTATCTAAATAAATCTTTGTTCTAACGTTGACCAACCTAAGTAGGCACGAAGTCATCATCTCTTATTGATTTTTGAAAATATATAATTAATAGACAGTTTCAGCAAACCCATTTCTAGACGTTCGCGTAAACGCCTAGAAATATGTTTGCTGAAACTGTCGATTATGTGGTTTCCGCTATAATTCCGAGATGCTTATAATCTCTTTCTCTTTTTGTACCCGTATTGTCTAAATTGGAAATAGAGTCAATCAACGTTTCAAAACGATTAGGACTCTTTAGGAGCAAATAACATAAAGACAGTTTTTGTAAAATTTACTAACATATTCGCCTAAGAGAATTGAACTCATTTTCCATGTTAGTAATTAACTCATCTATATCCAAGTCTGAATATAGAAAAAACTTTAGGTTTTTACTAGACATATAATTATTACTAACATAAAGATTGAACATCAAAGGGCCTAAGAAGGATACTCCCTCGCGGGACCCCGGACAAAATTTTCCTCCGCCCTAAAAACCTGCTGAATTGTGTAGGATACTTTTTAACGCTGCTTTGAGCGGGGGATTTCGCGACACGTCAACTTAGCGTGGGCACGGATTCTAGGATTGAAAATCTAACGGCAGTCATATTTTTGGGCGGTATGCCGGTGATTTTAAATTTAACCACTCGTCCGATTTGAATTTTTAAAACAGATTTGGATTCTTTGCACCGGGTACGACATATGCCTTAGTCACATATGACTTATACAATTCCTATATAAAAATGTTTATTTAATGAAGTGTCCCTTGGATATCCTGCCCGGGGAGGGGTGGCAAAGGGCCGCAAAGCTTGTCGTTACGCCACTGCATTTGGTCCACAAAGGCATCCATATTTATTTTCATCCCTACAGATCTTACATTTAATTTTTTTTTAATTTATAATTATTGTAGGCCTATAGGCTTCTGGTACTATTTATTTATTGCAATTAATTAAATTTAATTAAGCTTTTTTACAGATTGAACACAGTTGACTAGTACAAAACGGATTGTAAAATTTTATAGCGCTCACCCGGAATAAATAAATAATAATTACGCGACGGCACAATTTCCGTTTCCTGATGACGTAATAACACCAAAATGACGCAATCGCTGTGAAACAGACCTTCATTAAATAATTTTATCCAGTGGCATACTGTTAAATATATTGTGTAATTTTTATAATTATTGTAGTTTTGTATGTAATTGTTAATTTTAATATGTTGAAGTGTATTCATTTTTGTAAAATCTTGTAGGCTATCTTGTTTAAAATATCAAGTATTCATTTTTGTAAAATCTTGTAGGCTATCTTGTTTAAAATATAAAGTATTCGTTTTTGTAAAATCTTGTAGGCTATCTTGTTTAAAATATAAAGTATTCATTTTTGTAAAATCTTGTAGGCTAAAATGTCAAATGTTGCCAATATGCGTTGGAAAATTTCATCTTTCTAAAAATGGTCCTTTTTACCTCTCCGAGGGGACATAGGGTTATACAATCATCGTGTCTGTCTGTCTGTCTGTCTTTTGGCTGCGAACGCGTTACCGGGGCAAAGTTCAAAACGCGTTACCGGTGAAATCGTGTTTAAAGGTTGGCAAAACCACCGTCTGCATAGGGTGCGGTTTGGTTGTTTTTTCGTTAACGCTCATCGTCGCGACCGTTTCAGCTCAGTTGTAATGGGAATTTTGTTGCAATGTTTATGTGTAGTGTAGGAATGGTAAGTTTGTTTGTTACGGTGGTTGTGTGTGTTGAATTTGTATTATGGCGGTTGTGAGTGTTGAGTTTGCATTGACTTTTGGGACGGACTGAGTGCTGAGGGTTACGATAAACGTCTCAACGTCCAAATGGCAGGGTTTCCACCACTTGTTTACGGTATTCATCTTAGTATCATTTTGCGATCGTATCAGGCGGGATTTGAACCCGAGACCTCCTGTTTGACAGGCGGACGTTCTACCACAGAACCACCGACGCTTTATCGAAAATTAGACCTTCAGCTTTATCGGAAGCGTTTATTACAAATTAACAGAGTATTAAATTTTGGTTGTTATTAAACAGAACGCATTTTCGGGTTCCATTTAAATTATTGCATTGAAGTAATTCTAATGTAGCGTATTCTCTGATGATTAAAAGCGAAAGCGACGCCCACGTTTCGAACCCGGGCCGTTCGCCACGACAGGCGAATGTTCTACCACAGATCCACCGATAGATGTTATGCTTGTTTGAAAATTATAAACTCAGCTTAGCGGAAGAGTATATTAATGGTTTTTAAAGTCTAAATTTATTACGTATGCAATTTTAAAGGTCAAATCTTGTTTTAGCGCAGTCAGCCGAGATAAGAGGGTTAAAGGGTAGACCCTGTGGGTGGTCCACTTTGTTAGTTTTTTGTTATTTATTTACAGGTATTATTAACGACCTATATATAGTTGTGTTAATGCAAAGGCGATAATTTAACGTTTATTGCTTTAAGAGCTGGCAGTTAGTCAAGTGGCTCTCTGCGCTTTGTTGATGGTAAGGTTTTTGCTTCTTGTAAATATATTTGTGTGGATATTTGGATATCTACGATTTCTAACGCAGTCAATGATTTCCTGGGTGTGCGAGTCATTATAAGATATTGGAAATTGGATGGTATTGGTCTTTTTCATGCGGTATGTGTCACAACGTCAACTGGAAGTCTACGAGTGTTGAAATAAAATGAGCGTTAAAGATGCGGCAAGTATTTCGTAAGCGAGAAAAATAAAAATACCATCTGTAGATATTTCTTTCATTGAAATTTGCTTCGTATTATATTCAACTGATAAACTTGTACTGTAAAAAGGGTTAAATTCAATTGTGCATTGTTTTAGTACGTCTGACTCACTGTTGTAACTACTTAATTTATAATATTTTGAATAAATTAAAATCGGTTGTTTCGTCTCATTTATTTTAATTTTAATTAAAATTTTATACCGGGCGGGATGGAACCGGGATTACGTTTTTAGTAAATAACCTTGAATTGCGGAGATATATCTTTAAGGTTCATCTCGAGAAATTAATACCACTAGGGACAATTCTTCCGAGGAGAGGTATATTTTGGCAAACTTGCCAACTTGTTAACAATACAACAATGTAAAACGCGAGAGTGCCCTTCTGGGGGTTTTTCCGAGGCGATAGCGTTGGGCCATCCCTGCCTTGAAAACCCATAAAGAACGGATATTGAAGGCAGGGGACATGGAGTCCTGGTGTGTAGGGGAAGCACCGCAAATTGAGGAAGGCTGAACGACCTAAAACGTCGTAAAACAGCCAGGAAAAAAATCACTCGGGCTCTAAGAATCAACCCTCTTACCCTCCTAAAGGAGATATAGTAAAAATAAAACTTATCATTAAAACTAAAAAATTAGGTATCGAATTAATAAAAACAATAATAATATGCTCGCTAGTAGAAAACAGTTAAAATATCGCTTTAGGTAATTTCGCCCAATTTAAAACTCTCAACACATGGTAAAAAGGCTATACCGTCAGTCACCAATGATTTTCCTATAGACCGATTCTCAAATTGCTGCCAGGGCAACAAACATATGAAACGACGCCATTAGAGGTTCGATTTTAATGATTTTATTTACACTAGTTGGCGCCATTTAGAAGAAATAATTTCTGATTTACTACAAAAAAATCAACTATTAACACAATTTTAAGCGAGTTATTATAGTAAAAAAAATTAACGCGTAAAAGATGTCTGCTGAATAGCGACCGCCATGCAATAATTGGTGAAGAATTTCACTATAAATTGCACTGGACTGCTCACATATAGGGCACTCTGATTGTTTATCATATTTCGCGGTTTTAAAATTTGTTTTAAACTGGTAGGGCCATCTCTTCAGACTTATAATATTTAAAAATAGACCTCTAAAGACGTCACATCCGTAAAAGGATCTTCTCACTTATCAAAAAAACGTAGTTTCGTGGTGCACGTATTGTTCAATCTGTTCTCGTGGAGTTATTTCTATACATATGGTCGTTAAAACAGTAACGACAAAAAACCTTTTTTTTTATTTGTTATGAAGCAGTAGTACAATTCGTCACGTAACCCACTTTACAAGTTCTCTGAAAATGTTGGGGATACGTTCCGAGCGGTACATTTGTCCTTTATTAATACGTTTTCAAATTTTTTGTACGGAAATACGTTTTGGATTTAATTAATCATATTTAGTACGTTTGGAAAAATTTATGATTCGAAAATACGTTTTGATATTTTTTGTCAAATATTTAGTACGATTGAACTTTTTGGGGTTCGTTGAAAGTTTTAGAAATAATCAGGTCTAATTTCACCACCAAAGCCAGCTGGCTTTCTCCGAATCCCTCTTGTATGGCCCTCTATTGAAAGCGACATTCACGCTGTTTTCAAGGGCACTGTAATTGTTGACAGCAGTTACAATGCCGGATTCAATGTTATTGACGTTTGAAAACGGAAGAAAATTTGTTTCATAGATTAAGTGGAAAATCGAAAAGTACGTTTTTCCTCAAAAAATTCCATGCCCCCCCCCTCATGCTTTGGTTATATCAATGTTCTTATTAAAGTTAGAAATGTCGGCCTGATATATATTATAGACAAATGTTAACTGTGTTGATTGGTGATAGATTCGCTCATTTCTGACAACGACATCATTAATTTAAAATATTCAAAGAATAAAGCAGGAATTACTTAATAACTGCGCGAAATCGTAATTAATTAGACTTTTCAGTTTCAACCTAAATAGTTAGTGCCGGCCTTAGAGTTTGCGAGGTTCCGTTCAAAATCAGCTTGCGATTCCTGAATATGGAGAATTTGTTTTGTGATAAAATACACGAAATGCAGGGTTTTGAGGAAAATATTTTACGCTAAGTTCTTTTACAAATTTTAGGCTAAATGTGTTCAATCATGAAATTATTAATTCATTTGAAATGTCTTAGACAAAAGTGTCATTAACACTGTGTAACTTTCGTCGGTCAATTTCTTTTGGCATTTTTTATTCGCTCAACTAATAGTACAGTGCGAAAATTAAAAATTGTACCGCTTTTACACGGTTATTTGGGAAAATGAAGATTAAAGAAATTTGCCACAATAGTTGTAAAATGTGAACGAAACTTATGTATAGGCGTCAACACTAAAATTTCAAATAAAATTATAAACTTCTGCTGTAAACTGAAAATTTTTATTCCTTTAATTTCCCTAGACGCTAGTTTGAAAATGCGCTACAGATCTGATCTACGTAATTATCTTACGTAAGGCGAATCGAAACACCGACTCTTCTTACTTAATCTAATTCGAGAGTGTGAATCTGCACTCTTGGTTGATTAAATCTGATTAAATTTGATGTCTGTAGCTTCGGCTGTATTAAATTTAATCCGATTAAATTTAATATCTGTAGCTTTGGCTGTATTAAATTTAATCCGATAAAATTTTGAACCTTGATTACTTCTGCACTCTGCGAAGGAGTGAACTGCCCCTCGCATCAGATAACGTGACCAATACTTTTTCCCATTGAAACAGAATACAGTTATGGCGGTCATGCATAGTTATTGTTGTAATCTTGGAATCGACTGTTGCAGTCGATTTGAGGCGAGCGAAATGTACTTCCGCTGACAAAAGGGAAGATTGTAAAAAGCTTGACGTTGAGGTCAGCGCGAGGCCATGTGCACAGTGTCGCGTTTATACCACTTGAGGCCCAAAGCGCAGTGTGATTTTGGGGCCCCTGGTTCAACAATTAAATTTATTAAAAACTACCAGCCGATCTTAAATATTTTTCATATGAAAAAGAAGAAAATGGAGCTCATTTCAATGGCTCGAAATGAGGCCCCTAAAAATGGGGGGCCTTAGGCGCGCGTCTAATGGGTAAATCTCCACTGCACGTGCAGTTGCGTGTGTCCGATGTCGCACCAAAGAATTCTTTGGTCGCACGTGACTACATGTAAGTCTGGCACTTTAAATAGTGTCCATATGAAAATCCAGCAGTTAGTGAATTTCTCTATGTCAACTGAAAAGGCTATTTATAAAAAAAATAGTAATATTCCAATGTTATAATTGGCGTATAGTTCGCTTGTTGCCCTAAGATACCCCTTATTTTGCTTAATCTTTAACCCAGCCCTGATGAAAAGTAAGTAATTCAAAGGCAACACTAAAATAATACGCAGAACATAAAAATTCAAATTTCTACAATAGTTTTAAAATATTAAAATAAAAGAAAATTTCGAGAAAGGTTCTTCTATCTCTCATTGTACCCAAGACAGGAAACTGGTTGCAGGTGCGCCACTTGTACCCATGGGGGAGGGGGGGAGTCATAAAACCGCCAATGGTAATGGAGAAAGAGAAGGTTGACATGGGGATTTACCCCTGCCCGATAAGATGGTTAGGGAAGGGGGAGTATAAAAAGCTGATTCTTCGCTCACAGTTCACACGGCTTAACAGATTTATAATTTTGTTTGGTGCTATTAATTTAAATTTTTTATTGACTCTTGCTTGTTTTAAAGTTATGGATGTAATTACGGGTAAAAAAAAGGAAAGTAGGGTATTTAAACACCTTGGACATTTATACCTAAAAGACAACTCGAAGAATGGCAACGCATTTATGCGTTGCTATTATAGAGACGAGTTCCAATGCATGCAAAGAGCAGTTTTGCGGAATGGTGAAGACCGTTTGGTGTTAACCAATAACAAAGGGCACAATCATCCTTTACCCAGCTTGGACATTAAGGAAATGGAATTTAAATAAGATCTTCGAACGGAAATGGCGTCAAAAACAACTATTTCAAACCGAAATGCTTTTGATCGCATTCGAATGATGTAAGTTTATTTTTATAAAATTTTCGTAAATGCCAGAAGTTTAAAACCCCCTTTGGGGTAAGTATCAAAACGACACACTTTGCCGTCTTCAATAATTATATTGCAATAGCATTTTTGATGACCCAAAACGGCTTAAAAAAGTAAATTTTCCATCCCAGTAATTTAAAAGTAACAATATACGTAGTAAAAATTTATTCAATTTAAATTATCTGAATTCCCTCCCATACCACGCGACTGCCTGGAACGATAATTTTATTTAAAACGTGTGCCGTTATGAGTATATTTTAAACTACCGAAAATATCTAAATAATAATGTGACAAATAATAAAATGCTACGAAATTGTAGACACTAGCAGACTCCAGGGTAATAGCGAGGGTCGATTAAATTTAATATCTGTAGCTTTGATTGTATAATATTCAATCGTGTTTATTTTTCCGCTCTGTGAAGGAGTGATCTGTATGGAATATACATTTCAAATCTTTTTTTATTTAGCCATGACATTGACCATATCAGTTTTCCCAATGTGAGCTCAACGATGTCAAGGTCAAAACGGGCAACCTACCCTCCAAGTTCCGTTAGTGTTGACGCCTTCGCTGAAGCGCTACAGCCAGGAGGAATCGGCGAGCGCTTCTCAATCGATTCGTCGCAAAACCGGTTCTTTAGAGTGTTACTTCCGGTTTTTAAAACCGTCGGTTTTGTATCTCATTACATGGCCGAAAACTTATTCGGGCAAACGACATCGATTTTCGTTGATGGTACGTTTAAGGTACCATCAAAGTTCGAGCAGTTGCTCATGATTCATTTGGAAGGAAATGATTCGAAATGTGTAAGATATCTCATCTCTTTTATAAAGTAAAATGAGGATTAAATAGGGGGAGTAAACATTCGATTGATTTCTCGACGCGGTACTTCACGGAAATTTCGCGCCATTTCTAAAGGTTTAAATGGACTCCTTTTCTCGTAGAATTTAATTCAAACACTATTTAATTTTTTTTAAGGAGACTTCATTATTTTTGTTTTTTTAATTTTGATTCTACTAACCGAAGCTACTCCCTCTTTTTTCTCCTGGTAAAACGTGCTAGTTACACCGTTACAGTGATTCAGTGAATATAATTTCAAAAATAAATTTATATATTTTTAGGTTTTCGCTGGAGCTTATGCCCTTATGGGTTGTAAAAGATGAGCTGCCTATGACGGATTATTTGCTTATGTAACCAGAGAATTTCCCGCCCTTCGCCCAACGAAATTGATGACCGATTACGAAAGTGCCTTAAAAAACAGTTTAGTTCGACACTTTCCTGGAGCCACATTAACTGGATGCTGGTTCCATTACACTCAGGTAAAACGTGTTTAACATTATCTTAAATCAAAGCCGAACCAGTTATAGCATAGGTTACGTAGTACTCATAAGTATGCTAGCGCACGTCAAGCGGCGTAATATTGTGATTTTTTGCTGCGCCGAAATAATTATTATTTCTATAAATTCAGCTAGGCTTGCCGAACTTGTTTTTATGTTGCTCTTACGTCACGATGTCATAGCTTTATTATAATATTTTGACACGCGCAATTTGCACGCGCACGTGAAAATCCGAGGTGTATCTCGCTTTAAGCGCGCGCTCGTAATATTACCAAAGTTAAAGCAGTGACGTAGTAGCTACATTTAAACAAGAAAGCCACGTTAATTTATAGAAACATCTATTTCACGTGTTAAAAGAAGACACGCGCTGGCTAAGTATTATGTTACTTGTTGTTGTAGGGTTTTCTTTCCAAAGCTTTACCAAGAATGTATTTATTTATACGAATAAATTAATGCATTCAAGAAAGATTGGCTATATCAGGTGTTTTAAAATATTTTATAAATAATAAATATATTAATATAAACTCTAGGCAATATATAGAAGAATTCAGTTAACAAATCTAACTCCAGTCTACCGCGTAATGGGACCAGCGAGGGATGCCCTCAAAATGATTATGGTTCTGCCATTGTTACCACCTGAGAGCATCCAAGAGGGACTAACCATCATCCGACTAAGAATTGTGGGAATGGCCTATGTAAAATCAGAAGTGCGTGATGTACATAAATAATGCATATTAAAATTTATTTAGCTTGATCCAATGGATTTGGCCGCCCTTATTGGACTCGCTGATTACGTTCAACATTATTGGATCGGAACAGTAACCGCGAACGTGCTTTCCGTGTGGGGCCGATCTAAACGAACAAACAACGACAACGAATCCTTCAACGCCCAATTAAAAAAGATTTCACCAAACAATAACGCCATAAACGAATGGAAATACATAGGTTTATATTTTATATATCCCTATATACTAGGATATACTTTTATTAAAAGGTGGGTAGATGTTTTGATCCTTACTAAATTTATGTGAAGACCAATTTGCAGACGACGGAAATAGGTCTTCATATAAATTTAGAGAGTCGAAACTTCTACCCACCTTTTAATACAGGTATCTGGTTTTACGTGTTCCTAATGAACAATTGTTATATATTTAGAAAACTTTATAATAATCGAAGACGCACAGAGGAGAGATCATGTGTTAACTTTAAGAGGTCAAAGTATTCGATCTGGTCATAACAGACGATATCACCAAAACAACACGTAATATCTTTATTCGGAAATATCTATTTGAATCTTCTACCAATTCGTTTTCTTCAGAACTAAAATTTATAATAATTTTTATTTTTAGCCGAATCCGAAACCTTTCGGAGCAGTTTGAAAGGGGTGAGGTAAATGTGGAGCGCTTTCTGGAAATTGCAAAGCACTACACTAATCCTGGTGGTGCACCTGTAGATGGGAATTATGAAGAAGCAAATGGTAATATAAGTTTATATCGGGTTTTTTCTTATGAAAACGTGAAATACCTATATTCAATCGAATGTTCAACAGGCGAACCCCACCAGCAGGCTACGCAAAACCTGGTCAGGCCCCAACGACTTGGAAACGTACCCCAGATAGCTGCACCACCTAATGTGATTAGATTTCAACCTGCTGGAAATGGTAATAACTTTAACGCCCTCCCCCTTCAATGATAAACATGTAATAACTATTTCTAATCGAATGTTCAATAGGCGAACCCCACCAGCAGGCTGCACGAAACCTGGTCAGGCCCCAAGGACTTGCAAACGTACCCCAGAGACCTGCGCCGCCTAATGTGATTAGACTTCAACCTACGGCAAACGGTAATAACTTTAATGCCCCCTGCCCCCTTCATTGATAAACATATGATAACTATTTCCAATCGAATGTTCAATAGGTGGAGCAAACAATAGACGAATAGCGATAGCCATACGTCGGCGACCACCCCGCGGCAATCAAATGTCCTCTGCCATGCCATTCAGGTTAGTGAGGAACCGAAATGGTCACATCATTTTGGAACCTCACTATCCTGATAATGCACCTACAGTAGTAGTGGATCAAGATGTACCACCAGTAGCAGTGGTTGAACAAGAAAATGATGCCGAAGAGGTTGCTCACGATGAACCTGTGGTAAAAATTACATGAATATTGTACTATTCGCGACTGAAAACTATGGTTACGCTTCGATGCTCCCTAGCGGCGGCGGATGTAACTACTCGAATGGGACGAAATTTAATTGAATGTAATGTGGATACTCGGGATGCTGGTGTTTAGCAAACGCTTCACGCAGTTTTGCCACTTAAACGGTTCAGCGCCGCTGTGCGACCTAGACCCGTTTCGGTTGCGAATAAATGAATTAAGAAAAGCCTACTTATTACACAATAATATGTAATCAATCGGCTTAACTTAATGAGTTTTTAGTTAGTATGCAACGCGTACTTTATTCGGTTGAATATTCTAATTTCAATGACCATTATTTTTTTAGGAAAACAATGAATTAGCCGCTGATGCAGCTCTTCGGCCTCAAATTGAAGACGTCTGTCATATTTGCACTGTTAATAATCCAACCACTATTGTAATACCATGTTTGCATAACGCCTGCCGTGAGTGTCTCACAAGGAGGGAGCTACAAAACCGGTGCCCGTTTTGCAGGCAGCAAATTGAAAGTTTGCTAGATACGTAAAATAAAATAATAATTTTTGTAATTTTTAAATAAATCATGAAATGAAAACTTTAAAAAATGTTCCTAAACTTGTCATACCAGGAAACTAAATAGAGTAGTAGCCCTCCATAGCTTTGGCCATGGCCGCCATTGTGGGGGCGAATTTTTTATGAATAAGAAAAAGCATGGGTGACGTTTTGTTACGTAGCACTGCCATTACTCTATAGGTATAAACTTGGAATGTCTAAGGAAGATTTTGCTGGCCGTGATGATGACCGTAGAAACCGGCGTGGCTTAAAGGTATATTGAAATTGGAAAAATACTTGCTTTCTATCGATTTCTACATGAAAATTATTTTCTAAAATGTTTCCCGATTAAACTAAAAGTTTAATTAATTTAAAACTGGGTTTAGCAAACGTCGGGGGTTTTAACCATAGAAATCTCATAGGTAACTAGAATGCTGCCGTGTAACTGGCAAATGGCCCAAACGCCATGGCAGACGACGCCAGATCTCAGCCAATCAGAGCTCAAAGAGCGGTTCTGCCAAGAATTTAATGTCACCGGAGAGAATGACGTCACCTATCTCCCGCTATAGTAACGGAACCAAGGAGGATTATTATCCTCCTTGGCGGAACCACTCTACGGCCTCTCATTGGCTGAAAGTTCAAGGCGAACTGGCGTCAAGCTCGGCCGTAGGCGGCAGCATTCTAGTTACCTATGAGATTTCTATAGTTTTAACACGGAGATGAGAATTCTAACTTCCAATCAGAAATTATATTTTCCAAAGCACGTACTACTCGAAGGCTGAGGGCATGCGCCGTTTTACCTCTGCCACTTCCTACTAGAATTGAGAACTGGGGAGTTGGGGAAATGGGCGACCCATTTCCCCAACTGTTCATTACGCCAACTTCTTAAAAAATTAGTTGGCGAAATGCTCGGTTGGGGAAATGCATAGGGTTTGCGAGTTGGGGGAATGGGCAACTCATTTCCCCAACTGTTCATTACGCCAACTTCGTAAAAAAAATTGGTTGGCGAAATGCTCGGTTGGGGAAATGCATAGGGTTTGCGAGTTGGGGGAATGGGCAACTCATTTCCCCAACTGTTCATTACGCCAACTTCGTAAAAAAAATTGGTTGGCGAAATGCTCGGTTGGGGAAATGCATAGGGTTTGCGAGTTGGGGAAATGGGCGACTCATTTCCCCAACTGTTCATTTCGCCAACTTCGTAAAAAAATTAGTTGGCGAAATGCTCGGTTGGGGAAATGCATAGGGTTTGCGAGTTGGGGAAGTGGGCGACCCATTTCCCCAACTGTTCATTACGCCAACTTCGTAAAATAATTGGTTGGTGAAATGCTCGGTTGGGGAAATGACCGGTTGGGGAAATGCTTAGTTGGGGAAATGAACAGTTGGAGTTATGGCCATTTTTGGTTGGGGAAATGAGTAGTTGGGGAAATGCTCATTTCCCGATTTTTCTGACCGAATTGTGGTACAAAAAATTACAGTACAGCCATGGACACTGTATCTCTCATAGAAATCTCATAGGTAACTAGAATGCTGCCGCCTACGGCCGAGCTTGACGCCAGTTCGCCTTGAACCTTCAGCCAATGAGAGGCCGTAGAGTGGTTCCGCCAAGGAGGATAATAATCCTCCTTGGATCCGCTACTATAGCGGGAGATAGGTGACGTCATTCTCTCTGGGGACATTAAATTATCGGCAGAACCACTCTTTGAGCTCTGGCTATCGTCTGCCACGGCGTTTGGCCCATTTGCCAGTTACACGGCAGCATTCTAGTTACCTATGAGATTTCTATGGTATCTCTCATAGAAATCTTATACTCCTACCTAGAATGCTCCGGTCTACGGGAGAACCTACGCCAAGACATTTTGTAGCAACGACTAATGATTATATAGTCTTTGCTTAAGCTTCAGCCAATCAGCAGCCATTCATTAATTACGGCAAGCCGCTAGCGCCATAACATGGCGGTTAAAAATAGTAGAAGCTCAGACGATTTTTACAGGATCCATCCGATCCAAGCTCGCAGAATTCCCATAGGTTTTTGCTGGCATTTTTTCACATGAATCACTTCATCTCTGCTTCAACGTTTTTGGATTTTTATTTAATAATAGCAAGAACGTATATATGTATAAGAACGTTGAAAAAAAGGCATCGCTTGGGCCATGATTTAATCGGTTTTAGAATAACTCCGCCCTAAAATCCGCGTTCAGCGCGCGCTTGAACTAGAAATGGTTTAAACCTTAAGCGCGCGCCGCACGGGGTTTTTAGGGTGGAGTTGTTCTGAAACCGATTAAATCATAGCACCAGGCGCCAATATGATCGTTCAACGTTCTTATTAGGGATGCACCGATATGGGTACAGCCGATATATCGGCTAATCGTGGCCGATATATCGGCCTAGGATAGCCGATATATCGGCCGATATTAACAAAGTTACCTATCACAATATTATGCTTTTTTGTTTACTCTCGTAACCACCTGTTAAATAGACTAAAGCCGAGTGTTGTGGAAGAACTGGCCTTTTTAAAAGGAAATGTAAGGTTGTGGCAATAAATGTTTTCCATTAATTAGTTAGTTGAGTATCGCCTTTTTTTAAATTTTAATGTTTTTCTAATACCAGAAGTATCGGCTAATATCGGCCTCGCTTAAGCCGATATTGGCCGATACCGATATTTGAAAAATTAGCCGATTAGTAATAACTCTTTCAATCGTGATTGGCTGATAATGACGAAACCTCCGAAAATGTAATTGGCCCATTTTGTATTTATACGGAATCATTCTATGTTATAAGATTTCTATGGTATCTCTAAGAGATACAGTGTCCATGGTACAACTATAGAAATCTTATAACATGCTCACGTGGCGCGTGCAGGGGGCCGTGACTCGATTGACGAGTTTATTGTAGTTTTTAAACATGGTAGACTGTTTTTTTACTAGCAAAGATTTTTCTCTTATATGCAAACGTTTTGGATAACTATTGCGTTGTTTGTTGTTATGGCTCTTCGATGTTTCATTTCCACATTACTGACTTTACACACATTTTGCCACCGAACTTTGGAGCCCCTTTAACATTGTAAATATCGGTCTTCGTTGAGTACTCTCTCTTATCATGGAGGAATAGTAAAGGAGGGGAAAGGGAAAAAGGCGCTAAATCCGACACCGTAGTGCCAGTTCGAGGCGGGGGAAAATCGAGGTAGACTTTTTAAAGAATTCAAACCCTAACCGGTAGATCGCACCATGATCGCGCTGCCTTTGTTGGAATGTATGAATAGATAAAAGTTTACCTCGACATCGCCCCCCCCCGTTTCTACATCCCCTTTTACGAGATTTCTGAAGAGGAATGTCAGTGTTTAGCCCAATCAGAACTATCAATACCACTCCAGGGCTATTCCTCTATGCTCTTATGATGTTTAACAGTGGAATATTGAATTTAAGCAGAGTGCGAGACATTTATCTTGGCTAAGCTTCTCAGAGAAAAAGCATATTATTAAATAGAAGGTAAAGTTTTGAAAAATAAGACAATTATAAGTATGATTGTTGCTGTTTAATTCAATGCAAACCTGTCGTCAATTCGTCAGAAGTGTCATTCTTTAGTGTAATGTATTTTTCTGGGATATAATTACTCTTTCATAAGCTTTTGTTTATCTAAGTTTCTACAAACATAATAATAAATATAATATTACTTACTTTAAATGTGAAATAACCTTTAAATGCAAAGGTTAATACTAAGGACGTTCAGTCACTGCTTCTCCCAAAACTGCCATTGACATTGTTTGCTATTTTAAAAGTTGGGCCTATGTCAGGCCCTAGGCTTAAATATTTTCAAAGCGAACCTAAACGAAATCTTATTTATCTTCCCCACAATGGCATTTAAATATTCCTTATAATAAGAAAATATGAAATCAAAACTAAAAGTTCAAAAAATCTTAAAACTATTATAGAGTGTTGTCGTCTGAAACCCTGCGACGTCACCATTGTAATTTTCCTATTGATAAAAAACGGTAACTGTCATGGCGGCCACTATTAACACTACAGCTGAGACGTTACATGTTTTCGAAATCGTATCAGACGACAACACTCTATTTAATAAAAATCCAAAAACGTTGAAGTGGTTCAGGTGAAAAACTGAAAAACTCCAGCAAAAACCTATGGGAATTCTGCAAGCTTGGATCGGATGGATCATGTAAAAATCGTCTGAGCTTCTACTATTTTTAACCGCCATGTTATGGCGCTAACGGCTTGCCGTAGTCAATGAATGGCCGCTGATTGGCTGAAGCTTAAGCAAAGACTATATAATCATTAGTCGTTGCTACAAAATGTCTTGGCATCAGGTTCTCCCGTAGACGGGAGCATTCTAGGTAGGAGTATAAGATTTCTATGGGTACAACAATAAAATTTATGGTACCAATATAAAATAGTATTAATTACTTTCAATTTAAAGTGTTTATTGCAAAACATGCAGATAACTGTTCTCGTGTGTCGTTTCTTTATGGGGAGTGGATGTTGTCAGTTTCGATCATAGAAATCGGAATAACCATGGAGATAGAAGCTCCATGGAATAACCATTGAGTTGGGAATAATACTATCTAGAGCCCCAGTTCAAATTTTCCCCATAGGCTTTAACACAGCATTAGTGAAGATAGGAACGAAAATCATGGGAGGGTTATCAACTACGACAAAAGCCACCTATGAGCGAAAAATTCAACTATTTAAATGAAAAATTCTTCGATGGCCCCTGCCGCCACCTATTAGCGACTTTGTGAACTATTATATTTTTAACTTTTAAATTATTTATTTATTTATATTCATTATTTATTTATTTATATTCATTATTTATTTATTTATATTCATTATTTATTTATTTATATTCATTATTATTTATTTATAATCATTATTTATTTATTTATATTCATTATTATTTATTTATAATCATTATTTATTTATATTCATTATTTATTTATAATCATTATTTATTTATTTATATTCATTATTATTTATTTGTATTCATTATTTATTTATTTATATTCATTATTATTTATTTGTATTCATTATTTATTTATTTGTATTCATTTTTTACATACTTTATTTTGTTTTAGTGCAATTTAATCTTTTAAAATGAAATATGATTTACCAAGAAACTTCGTTGTTTTGTTTTTTAGCTTTAAATTATAATAGTTCACAAAGTCGCTAATAGGTGGCGGCAGAGACCATCGAAGAATTTTTCATTTAAATAGTTGCATTTTTCGCTCATAGGTGGCTTTTGTCGTAGTTGATAACCCTCCCATGATTTTCGTTCCTATCTTCACTAATGCTGTGTTAAATCCTATGGGGAAAATTTGAACTGGGGCTCTAGATAGTATTATTCCCAACTCAATGGGAATAACTAACTTGAACGATTTTTGAAATTTTGCCGTGCGCCCATTAGAAATTCCGATTTCTATGGTATCGACCATAGAAATATCATAGGTTCCTAGAATGCTGCCGCGTAACTGAGAAATAGCCAAATAGCCGCGGCAGACGATCGACCAATAACAATCAATCAACAAAGAGCGACTACCGCCGGTAAAGTGTGACATCTAGCTTGAGTTCGTAATAATAATAAATTACTTTATACAACAGAGTTTTGCCGCTTTTTGGGAGACGGATGTGCCGTGGTTTTGTTTGTCTTTGTTTTCATAGTTTTTGTTTTACCGTTAATTTCTAGCTTCCCCCAGTTTTTATTTTTTTTTCTTTTCTCCCTTCTCGTCCCTATTTAGTTATCTTCCATTTTCCCCCTACCTTGGGGTTTTTTTTTTGTCTCTCCCTTTCTCCTTCTCTCGCGAAGCCTTGGCTTGTACCAGTTTTACCGTGGCTGAGGCCATGCCCCAGTCCCACGTGGATGCCGATGCCCCTATGACTTCGGCGGACGAGGGTGACGAGACGGGTTATCCGGCTCTAGGAGAATTCAAAGAAGTGAGAGGAAGAAAAAAGGCACGTGTGGGAGATCATCCTCGTCGCGGGGCCCATATTAAAGTGCAAACTACACGGGTAGGGCCATTTAGGCTTAAACCAAAGGAGGGCTCGAAGACTTTCTCTGACCTTACCACGAAAGAATTCCACAGGTTAGTGGAAACGACGTTTGGCCGTGGCTTGGAGGCCAAGGTGTTGCGAAGCGGGGACCTCTTGATCACGCTTGCTTCGGAGGAACAGCGGAAAACTATCCGCTCATTTTCGTCATTGGGAGATATCCAATACGATATCATATCTGGAGACTCCCCACGGCTATCTGTGTACAAAAAAATAATTGGCGTCCCTAATGATATCAGTAAAGAGGATATCTTGGGGGAGCTCCAAAATGCTGCTGTGGGTGTCACTAGCGTTCGTCGTTTGGGTGGTAGGAGCTCAGCGTACCTCCTGGGATTTTCTGGGTCGGTACCAGACAGAGTCATGTTCTTCAGCAGCTCCTATAGGCTCTTCGACTATGACTCTGGTCCGAGCCAATGTTTTCGATGTAGGAGATATGGCCATTTCGCTAAACATTGTAAGGCGACACTTCAGCATGAGATTTGTGCTCGCTGTGGTCAAGACCACATCTTTGACAAAAACAAAGAGTGTGAAAATCCCCAGTGGTGCATTAACTGCAAAAAAAATCACAATTGCAAGGATCGTCGCTGTCCAAAGTTCCAGCTGAAGAAATCAGTCATCACCATTCAAAGGTCCGAAAATGTGCCTTTTCAAGAGGCCAGAGAACTGGCAAAAAATAGGAGCTATGCAACTGTCACCCGTCCGCCACAGAGATCGGAGAGGTCACAGGCGCCTTCGTCATCTACACAGCCGTCTCAAGAATCAATGTTATCAGTCAAATCCCAGCATCACCAGCAGTCGTCCCCTACCCCTTCGGCCTTTTTGGGATTGGATGACTTCAAAAATCTCATCCGCGAACTCATCCAGGGCGTGGCCCAACTTTGTACAGGAGGTGCAGCAATTTCCCCCAAATTGGAGGTCGCTCTTAATACGCTACTGGACTCTGCTATCGCTAGGTTTGCCCCTTCCGAAGGCCTTGCCGTCCAGTCCACGAGAGGCCCTGTTCCTCCGCACAAAGGTGTGTCTCCTAAGAAGTCTACAGCTATACCGCAAGATGAAAGAACATAACTTCACTCTTATTCAGTGGAACATTCGAAGTGTGAAAAGGCGCATGGGAGAACTCACAGATGTTATCAGGACGTATAATCCCTCGGTCGTCGCCCTTCAGGAGACGTGGTTGAAACCTACGGATAGACTTAACCTCGATTTTGGTTTCTACACCGTTTTTCGTTGTGATCGCTCAGATCCAACTACTGCTGATGGTGGGGGATTAGCTTTCCTAATAGATAACAGGTTGAATGCAGTCAGGCTGAAACTCCGGAGCCATAAAGGTCCAGAAATCTGCATGGCTTCCATAACTGTCAATGGTAGGGCGGTGACATTAGTCAACATTTATGACCCGCAAAAAACTGCTGATAGGGCTTTCCTGGATGATCTGACGGAGAAAGTGGAAAAGCCTTTTATCATTACGGGTGACTTCAACGCCCATCATACTCTGTGGGGTTGTCTTACCAATAATCGCCAAGGGGACCTCCTCGTTAGCTGGCTCGAGGATACGGACCATATGGTCCTATTAAACACAGGGGAAATCACTAGACATTCTATCAACGCTATGGACAGTGCGCTGGATTTAACGTTTGCAAGTTCCTCTCTTGCACACCGGATATCGTGGAACACCTTGAGGGTAGGGTCCAGTGATCATTTCCCCATCCTCATCGAATCTGCGGATGGGGCCTATGGTCAGCGAAACGCACCTTCAAGGTGGCATTACCCCAATGCTGACTGGTTGGGTTTTCGCCGAACCATTGACGAAGGCTTACTCCATCCTGATTTCCCCTTGGCGGTGGGGTCCATTACAAATTTGATATCCAGGGCAGCAAACGTCCACATTCCAAAGAAAAGAAGTGGCGGTCCAACGCAACCCCGCACCCCACAATGGTGGGATGCCACTTGTCCAATAAAACTCAAACGAATGAATGCTCTACGAAGGCGTGCACGAACCACCAGGACAGTCGAAGATTACGTGCGGTACCGGAAAGCTGCGGCAAAATTCCGACGGTATGCAAAAGAGCTCAAAGGAAAAGGCTGGCAGGCTAATTGCAATGGCTTAAATACCCATACCTCCCTTACCCAAGTCTGGAATAGGGTCAAATGGTTCAGTCGAGGTGTCCCTTTTTCACACAACATCACAATAATCCACGATGACAGAGTCCTTTCTCAGCCTAATGACGTTGCCCGAATCCTGGCCGAAACATTCCAACAGCGGGTCCATCTCCCGCCAACAACTTATCTTCCATCCGGCAAGACGGCGACTGACAACGTTGCTTCATGGGATATTTACAACCTTGTTTTTACCAAACAGGAAATCGATCGGGTTTTATCCAGTCTGAAGAACTCAGCCCCTGGTGTCGATGACATCTCCAACCTGATGTTGAAGAATACTCCTACAACACTGCAAGCCAAATTATTAGACCTCTTTAATTACCTTTGGGTTCACGGTATTTACCCCAAGGAATGGAAACATGCCCTCTTACATCCTATCTATAAGCCTGGCAAAGATCCACACGACGTTCAGTCCTACCGTGAGATTTCCCTGCTGCCTAATCTAGGGAAATTGTATGATAGGTTGGGCCTCTTTCGTCTAAACTGGTTTTTGGAAGGTAGCGGGGCCATCCCAGACACCCAATCAGGCTTTCGGAGAGGTCGCAGGCCGACAGACAATATTCTGAGACTCACACAAGAGGCTCAGATAGCTATGGCTCGTGGCCACATATGCATAGTGGTTTTCCTTGACCTTAAAGACGCTTTTGGAAGTGTCCATCATCATGCATTATTAAAAAAATTGAAAACACTGGGGGTCACTGGCAACCTTTATGACTGGTTGACAAACTTTTTGACCGAGCGCACTGCGGCTGTCAAGGTTGGTGGTACAGTGTCAGACACATTCCCTATAACTTGTGGCCTCCCTCAGGGGAGTGTTCTCAGCCCTACTCTCTTTAATATAATGCTGGCAGACGCTTCAAAGGGATGTCCAGTGGGCGTACAACACGGTGAACACGCTGATGATCTGGCTATCTGGGCCTCCGGGCCCCATGCCGAGACCCTACAAGAACACATCCAAGTGGCTCTGAACAATATGGAAGTTTATAGTACAGACTGGGGCCTAACATTTCAACCCACCAAATGCAAATATATGGTGATACACAACAAGCGGAATACTGACTTTTATGATGATATTTTCTTCAGTGTGGGTCAGACACATTTGGATAGGGTAGAGACATACGTCTACCTTGGTGTCACTATTGACTCAAAATTAACTTGGCGAAATCACATTGATAGCCTGCACAAGTCCTCTATGAAGAGATTAAATTTACTGAGAGCTGTTTCATCTACATACTGGGGTGCCTCTAGACGAGCTCTGAGGGTTTTATACACTCACCTCATTCGTTCACGCTTGGATTACTCTTGTTTGGTATATAGTACGGCGGCGAAAACTCACTTAGATAAACTAGACAGAGTGCAAAATGCAGCGCTTAGGGCGATTCTTGGAGTTCCCAAATCTACTCGCATTGCTTTGATGGAGGCAGAAGCAGCCATCATGCCACTTTCTCACAGACGAGACTTGTTGGGAGTTCAATATCTAGCAATAGCGGCGGCATCAGATACTCCAGAATATTACAGGAGGCACGTTCAATCGAGTATTGCCGAATTGCGACCCTACGAAAATAAATGGCAATCACATAAAACCCCTCCCATGCTTAAGTATTGGAAGAAGCTGGAGTCACTTAACCTTGCTTGGTACCACGATCAGGAACAAAGGAACGAGACCATTCCTCCCCCGCCCCCTTGGGGGGCTGTTAATGCGGTGGTGAATTGTGACTGGCTACGGCTTTCTAAGGGTAATACATCTGATGTAGAACTATATCAGCTATTTTTCTCAGAACTGGACCGCATGCACCATAATCAGACCATTATTTATACTGATGGATCTGTAAGGGATGATATTGGCTGTGCAGGTGCCAGTTTTTGCATTCCGGACATGAGGGTAGACAACCAAACTTTGGTGGACCCGGGCCATTCCATTAGTACCGTGGAACTGTTTGCGATCAACCAAGCATTGCGGTATGCTCAGAGGAATTCCATTGGAGATATAATCATATGTTCCGATTCTAAATCAGCTCTCATCATGCTCTCTGGTTTTAATTCAGATCCCCAAGTTTTAACTTTTCGGGCCTTGAGTGCTACATACAAGGGCAAAATCTCATTGTTATGGTGTCCTTCACATATAGGAGTGCCGGGTAATGTTGCTGCGGACCGCTGTGCCGACATTTCTAACATCTCTTGTCCCCCTCTAATTTCAGTGTTTCTCCTAAATTCTAAATCTTGTCTGAAATTGCGTTGTACTAAATTGTTTAATGACATATGGACTTCTAAATGGAAAAAATTTGTGCAAAGTCGTGCTCAGGGTTTTTATAAATCTGATCCCACCAGTGACGTCATTTCTGCTTTGAGACTTCCACGTTGGAAGGACTCCCTCATTGCCAGGTTCATATGCGATCGTTTACCTACAAATGAAAGACTATATAATATAAATTTGCGATCTTCCAACATATGCTCAAGCTGTTCTTATGATAAGGTGCAGTCTGTGGATCATCTTCTTTTCACTTGTGAGAGTGGTCAAAAAATTCGACCTAGGCTCCTGGGTTCTCTAGTCACCGGCAAATATGATACAAATAGAAATGGTGTAAAAAAATCAGTTCAGCATGGAGACCTGGCGATTATTAACGATCTTTGTGACATTTTTAAAGTGGCGAAAATCAATTAATGTTAAGTTCCTACCTTTGTTTTGCCTAGTTTTTTAATTGGCTGTCATTAGATTTCGTCTGTTGTCAGTTTTTTCTATTTTCGTTTTTGTTTTTTAATTTTTCCTCTTCTTTGTTCTGGTGCTAAGTCTTTTTATGTAATTTTGGAGTGTGTGGTGCGAAGACCCCGCTGTCATAGGCACCAAATAAATATCTTTCTTATTTTGAAAAAAAGTGTCGGTGGTTCTGTGGTAGAACGTCCGCCTGTCAATCAGGAGGTCTCGGGTTCAAATCCCGCCCGATGCGATCGCAAATTGATACTAAGACGAATACCGTGTACAACTGGTGGAAACCCTGCCATTGGACGTTGAGAGGTAGCATTACACTCAGCACTCGGTCCGTCCCAAAGTCATTAAGAAGAAGTTGGAGAGAAAACGCCCATATAAACACAACAGACTCAACATGCACAACCATCAGAACACAAACACAACAAATTCAACACTCACAACCTACGCATAAACATTACAAAAACGTAATACACCAAACCGACACGACGGTGAGCGAAAAAACACCATCCAAACCAAGCCGCAAATGCATCCGTTAACGCTCACCGTCACACGGTGGTTTTGCCAACCCTTTGAGAAACTGCGTACGCAGTGATTACACTTTGCACCGAAAATGCGAACGCGTTCGCAGGCCTGACAGACCCACAGACCCACAGACAGACCCACCCACAGACCCACAGACAGACACGGTCGTTGTATAACCTCTCCTAGGGGACTTTGTCCCCTCGGAGTGGTAACAAATTGGCAAGCCAAAATATACCTCTCCTCGGAAGAATTGTCCCTAGTGGTATTAATTTCTCGAGATAACCCTTAAAGATATATCTCCGCAATTTAGAGTTATTTGTTAAAAATATTAACCCATTTCTATCCCGCCCGGTATAAAATTTTAATTATAATTAAAATAATTGAGACGAAACGACCAATTTTAATTTATTCAGAATATCATAAGTTAAGTAGTTACAACAGTAAGTTAGACGTACTATAACAATGCACAATTGAATTAAACCCTTTTACAGAACAAGTTTATCAGTTAAATATAATACGAAGCAAATTTTAATGAAATATCTACAGAGGCTTTTTGGAATTACTCGCTTACGAAATACTTGCCGCATCTTTAACGCTCATTTTATTTCAACACTCGCCCTTGATGAAGATACCATAGATATCTGGTAGTGGACGACTCGTTCACTTCCTGTTGACGTTGTGACGCATACCACATGAAAAAGACCAATGCCGTCCAATTTCCAATATCATATAATGACTCGCACACCCAAGAAATCATTGACTGCGTTAGAAATCGTAGATATCCAAATATCCACACCAAATGTATTTACAAGAAGCAAAAACCTTACCATCAACAAAGCACAGAGAGCCACTTGACTAACCGCCAGCTTTTAAAGCAATTAACGTTAAATTATCTCCTTTGAATTAACAGAACTATATATAGGTCGTTAAGAAAGTGGACCACCCACAGGGTCTACCCTTTAACCCTCTAATCTCGGCTGACTGCGCTAAAACAAGATTTAACCTTTAAACAATACCAGATTAGGCCTTCATAAATTCATTAATAAAAAAAGACTTTATTACCTATTATGCTTACGATGCCTGTCTTAATTTCAGTGAATCTAAGCAGCTATCGGTGGTTCTATGGTAGAGCGCTCGACTGCCAAGCCGAATGGTCTGGGTTCGAAACCTGGGTGGCGCATTTGTTTTTAATCAATAGAGAAACGCTAAATTAGAATTTCTTCGATGCAATAATTTCAATTTCAATTCTATTTCAATTAAACCAAAATTTCGTACTCTATTAAATACGCTTCCGATAAAGCTGAAGGTCTAATTTTCAATAAGGCGTAACAAGTGTCGGTGGTTCTGTGGTAGAACGTCCGCCTGTCAATCAGGAGGTCTCGGGTTCAAATCCCGCCCGATGCGATCGCAAATTGATACTAAGACGAATACCGTGTACAACTGGTGGAAACCCTGCCATTGGACGTTGAGAGGTAGCATTACACTCAGCACTCGGTCCGTCCCAAAGTCATTAAGAAGAAGTTGGAGAGAAAACGCCCATATAAACACAACAGACTCAACATGCACAACCATCAGAACACAAACACAACAAATTCAACACTCACAACCTACGCATAAACATTACAAAAACCGTAATACACCAAACCGTCACGACGGTGAGCGAAAAAACACCATCCAAACCAAACCGCAAATGCATCCGTTAACGCTCACCGTCACACGGTGGTTTTGCCAACCCTTTGAGAAACTGCGTACGCAGTGATTACACTTTGCACCGAAAATGCGAACGCGTTCGCAGTCCTGACAGACAGACATACCCACAGACCCACCCACAGACCCACAGACAGACACGGTCGTTGTATAACCCCTCCTAGGGGACTTTGTCCCCTCGGAGAGGTAAAAATCATCGGGCGCGAATGTTTCCTTGTACAGGTAATATAGATAAGTGGTATAACCCTCATGTTGGAAACGACGGGTGATTTGAAATGTTGGTTTATAACTTTATTTCGAGGGTTATCAAAGCAGCGGGCTATTTATACGGAGTTCAATTTAAGTGACGCAGAATTATTTATTTTTTTTTAATTTAATTACAAAATATATGCAAAATGCTGATATTGCTGAAAGAAAATTATCCTTATTATCGTTGTGATTTTGTTGCGTTGGAGAGAAGACTCAGTCTTGACTCAGTGAACCCAACTGGAATAGACTTAATAAATTTCTTTGGAATTTGATTGTAATTAAATTTATGGCTGTGTCTCTATCAAGCAGATGGGTGTTGTTAAACCATAAATACATTTTGAGAAATTTCCTAATTTTGTAAAACATAGCGTGGTGTTCAGGGCCGTAACCAGGGGGGGGGGGGCGGTCGGGCCGTGCCCACCCTGGACCGTATGGTTGTATGTACAATTTTTTTTTTATTTGTTTCCATTGCGTGCCCACCCTGAAATCAAATCCTGGTTACGGTGCTGGTGGTGTTAGGAACCTGACATCTTATGGGGTAATACAAGGGGTATTTTAGGGGATCCGAGCTGCTTAAAGTGAAGCAGACGATAGTATTATTTTTCTTTTTTCGCCAAGCGGGCAGAGGAGAGCCAAATTGAGGCGCCATCTACTAACAAGAAGGTGCGCTGTAAATATTTGTTCTACTAATCACGCTGCGGGAGGCATCCGGATAAAATTAAAAAATATGATAAGCCAGGGATATAAAGGGAGTTTCCTGGGCAGAAAGCAGGAGCCGGGTGTAGTGGCTCACTCCTGTAATCCCAGGCGTCCGGGAGGCAGAGTTTGTGGATGGCCGTGTGAGGACGACTACCAATCCCCCAACGAGTGGTCGGGATACTTCCGCCACGGGTGTCCCCACCCCTATCCCCACGTATCCCCCCGTTGGCGTGGCCGTTACACATATCTCACCCTGATTAATCAGTTATTGTCGTGAACAGCGAAATAAAAGACGCGAACTTTTCCGACATAAAAACCGGTAAACCTTTTTCCTCTTATCTCAAAACAGAACTGGCCGTTAATTTATTTTTACACGCGCAAAATAACACCTTTTTTAACAGCAACCAAAAACTCACTTTCACGCGCGCGTGCGCTATATAAACATTTGAAAACGAATATAGGTACATGTACTATACAAAATTACGATGTGTACAACCGAACATTCCGCCCGCCTTGAAATAACGAATTTCAAATGAGATAGTAAAAGTCCGAAAAGTTACATTTGCATACATAAATAACCCTTAGTAAACAGTTTGAATACAATTAAAATCAGTCTAGTGGTAACTGGCATAATTTAACTACGGGTCTTTTCAGTGATTTGTCAGAGGTTCTGACAGTTACGACGCGAACTTGATTGTCTTGTCCTGGATGAAGTTCAGTGATTCTTGCCATTCTCCACTTGGTTGGAGGTAAATCTTCATCTTTGAGCAAGACCAAGTCGCCGACTCGTAGATTCGGTTTTGGTGTAGTCCACTTTGGACGTTGTAGAAGGCGAGAGAGGAATTCATTTCGCCAACGGTTCCAAAAGTGCTGCAGTACTTGTTGGCCCAATTGCCAACGTGACATGCGGTTGACGTTTTCAGAAGTGAGATCGGGTTCGGGTATTGCGGTGAGTGCATCTCCGATTAGGAAATGTCCAGGTGTCAACGCATTGAAGTCGTTTGGATCCGAGCTTAACGCCGTTAAAGGACTTGAATTTAAGCAAGCTTCGATTTGGCAAAGAAGCGTTTGCATTTCTTCAAAGTTTAGAACCATGGTGCCAAGAACCCGTTTCAGATGATACTTGACGGACTTCATCCCGGCTTCCCAGAGGCCTCCAAAATGTGGCGCTGCAGGCGGGTTGAAGTGCCAATTAATTCCTTCGTCTGCGAGCCATCGTGATACTTGATCGTTGTTGTTTGTAGAGACTATGAATTTGATGAATGTTTTCATCTCTCGATCGGCTCCTGTAAAGTTGGTTCCACAGTCGCTGTAAATGTCGGCGCATTTTCCTCGTCGAGCAACAAAGCGTTTCAATGCTGCCAGAAATGCTTCGGTGGTCATGTCAATGACAAGTTCAAGATGAATTGATCTTGTGGTAAAGCAAGCGAAGACGGCAATGTATCCCTTAAACCTGAAGTGACTTCGTCCCTTCATCAGTTTAAGGGTAAATGGTCCTGCGTAGTCGACTCCACACTTCAAAAATGGCCGAGCAGGATTTACTCTCGCTGGTGGTAAATCGCCCATAAGTTGCTTTACAGTGACTGCCTGCTGTCGTACACATGAAACACATCTTCTGATATGGAACTCTAAGAATCCCATCTTGATCGATGTACGGACGCATCGAAAGGATTTTACTTTTCCGTGGTAATTCTTTGTTTTGTTTAAGGCAAACTATCTCTTCGTTAAAACTGTTGCTTTGGACGACCCGAATCCAATGGGATAGCGCCTTTTCGTTCTCTTCCTTCGATAAAGGTCCAGTAATCCTCAATTCTGTCGCATTTCGCGAATTGTTGACAAAACGTAGAATGTAGGCGGTGATATGAATGAGTTTTTTAAGCGCTGAAAATTTGGAAAGGAGCGTGAAATCCATTTGATGATGTGTTACTAAAGAAATAATTCGTCTTTCCTCGGATAAACATTCATTTGGCTCTGAGAGTTCATGTAGTTCTTGCGTTGTTGCGGCGAAAATAAGGCACTGCGGTCCATGCCACCAGAGACCATGATTTCCCAGTTCGCTAGCGGATATTCCTCGAGAAGCGCAATCTGCAGGGTTGCTGTCTCCTGAAATGTGATGCCATTGCGCTCTCGGTAGTTTCTCGTGGATTTCTGACACTCGATTGGCTACGAACGTTTTCCAACGTTGCGGTGGAGCTTTCAACCAAGCTAGGACGATTGTTGAGTCCGACCAGCAATGAGCATCAGCTATATCCAATCTCAATGACTCCCTGATCAGTTGAATCAGAGAAGCCAAAAGTAATGCACCAGATAATTCCAGTCTCGGAAGTGTGATTTGTTTGAGCGGAGCGACTCTTGTTTTCGCAGCGATCAGTTGTATTTTGATTTGTCCGTTGTTATTCACCGTCTTCAGGTATACGGCAGCTGCGTACGCTTTCTCCGATGCGTCACAAAATCCATGCAGGCTAATGTCTGTAGCATTAGCTTGCGAAATGTGCCGTTGAACCGTAATGTTTTCAATTTCTGGTAAATCGGTTCGAAACGACCTCCATTTAGCTTCAAGTGGTTGGGGAAGTTGCTCATCCCAATTCAATTTTAGCTGCCACATTTCCTGTAACATCAGTTTCGCTCGAACGGTTACTGGTGCCAACAGTCCCAGAGGATCGAATATCCTTGCTGTATCCGAAAGAATCGTACGTTTAGTGATTGAACTTCTTGACGCTGGAGAAGTAACCATAAACGAGAAATTATCAGCCGAAGGAGTCCAATATAGGCCGAGAGTCTTGACTGATTCGTCGTTCTCGATGCATAGTGGCTTTTGTAAATCCTTCATGTTGGCTGGTAGTGTATCCAATAATGCAGCTTCATTCGACGCCCATTTCCTTAATTCAAATCCTGCTTGAGATGTAGCTTGAATGATTTCTGACTGAAGTCTTAAAACGTTCTCAATCGATTCGTCTCCTGTCATTAGATCGTCCATGTAGAAGTCATTTTGTAAAGCCGAAGATGCCAACGGAAGTGTCTCTTTCACGTCATGGCCGAGTTGCTTCAAGACTTTAGTTGCTAGGTATGGCGCTGATGCGGTTCCATATGTAACCGTTAGCAAACGGTATTCGAGCAAGGGTTCGTGTGAGTTGTTTCGCCAAACAATTCTTTGAAGATCGGAGTCGTCTGGATGTACTCTAATTTGACGAAACATTTTGGCAAGGTCTGCTTTCATTACAATGCGATGTTGACGAAAGCGAATAAGGAGGTTGACCAAATCATCTTGAAGTTTTGGCCCCACTAGCAGATGATTGTTTAGGGAAACTCCAGTTGTAGATTTGGCAGAGGCGTCGAACACTACACGAACTCTCGTGGTGGTACTGTCTTCTTTGAATACCGCATGATGAGGCACGTAGTAAGATGGATTGGTTTCGATTTTTATTTCATTCGAGGGAATGAGTTCCATTTGTCCAAGGGCAATGTATTCCCCCATGAACTTGCGGTACTCCTCATAGAGATTCGGGTTAACACGTAGACGTCGTTCTAAGTGAGAGAATCGACGGATTGCCATTTGTTTAGAATCTCCAAGTTTTGGTGCATCGTTTATCTTTGGTAATCGTACAGTGCATCTTCCTGTAGAGTCACGTGTATGTGATTCTTCAAAGTTCTTTTCACATTGAATTTCTGTTGGAGATAGTATTCTTCGAGGCTGGATGTCTTCTAGCTCCCAAAGATGTTTCAAATCTGCTTCCAATGTACAATGGTGGACCTTTATTTTCGAACTTCTTCCGGCCATCAGCAATGGACCGGAAACTGCCCATCCGAAAAGAGTATTAAAGGCACCTGGAAGACCTTCTTTCCCCTTGCAAATGCCATCTTGTAAGAGCTCTAGATACACGTCAGCACCTAGTAAAATATCCACTTGTCCAGGGCTATGAAAAGTTGGATCAGCAAGTGTTAAGCCTTTCAAGTGTAGACAATTTCCAGGATCGAACGGACTGTTAGGTAAATAATCCGTGACCTTTTTCAGGACGATTGCCTCGACGATGACCTCCGACGTGTTAATGATATTTGACTGAATATTCACCATGACACTGCCTTGAGAGGTGTTCATTCCGGTTGCTCCAATTCCGTCAACCGAGACGTTGAAACGTGTTCGCTTCAATCTTAGTTTCCTCGTGAATTGTTCCGTGATGAAACTGGCTTGAGAACCCGAGTCCAGAAGCGCTCGGGCTGGATAAAGTTGCTCGTCAAGTCCCTTGACTTGGACCATTGCGGTTGCCAAGATAACTTGGGTTGATCCAATTATTTCACGAGATGGGCATGAAACTACACCGGAGGTTGCCTTCGTCTTCGTTAATTCCTTCTCTTGATGTAGAAGTGTGTTATGTCGTGCGTTGCATTTCCTACAATGACCAGATTTGCAGTCATTGCTTTGATGACCGGTTCGTAAGCAATTGAAACACATGGCACTCCTCTTGACCATGTTCCAACGCTCATCCGAAGATGCATTCAGAAAATTGGTACATTTGTATACAGAGTGTGTTTCGTTGCAAAAGTGACACGTCTCGCTCAGAGCACCATGATGAGCCTTTGTACTCGGTCTCTGATGTAATGGAGGCTTCGACTTGATTGCAGTAGTTGTAGGCGGAGCTGCTGCTAAGGCTCTGGCCCGTTGTTCAAGAAATGTAACGAGATCCTCGAAAGTTGGTCTTTCGGTCCCCCTCAGGGAAAGTTCCCATTGTCGGCGAGATTCTGAATCCAGTTTTTCCTTTACAAGATGAAGTAGTATGGAGTCCCAATGTTGTACTGGTTCTTTGAGAACCTTGAGCGCCCTTATGCATTCGGCGGTGGTATAGATGAGCGTTCGTAAAGCGGATGAAGATTCTTGGATGACGTTAGTTTGACTGAAGAGACGTTTTACGTGTGCATCGATGATTTCCCGGGTATTGTTGAACCGATTGTTTAAGATATCCCAAGCTTCCAGATAATTAGCGTCAGTTACCGGAATAGATTGAACTAGGAGCGCTGCTTCGTTTCGTAATGATGACTTCAAATACTGAAACTTCTGAGCTCCGGTGAGCGATTCGTTGTTGTGTACGGTGGCCGTGAAGAGATCATGAAATGGAGGCCAATCGACGTAACCACCGCTGAATGATGGAAGTTCCAGCTTAGGTAAACGTACATCACTAGCTGGTCTGACTTGTCTCACTGGAATGTTTGCTGCTCTTTCATTTGATTCAGTGACGAGTAGGATTGTCAGATCTTCGAGTCGAGTGACTAGAGGGTTGTATTCATCTTCGTGATCCGCGAAGTCGTCGTCGTCGGGATCGATATTTGCAACTACGGCATCGTGAACCTCATCCAAGTCTTTCGATAGTTTTTCCACCTTGTCTACATACAGCTTCAAGGCGACGTCAGATAGATTCGTTGTTGTTTGACCCACCGCATTTTCAATCCTGGTGATCTGTCCCTTGATAGCTGCTCTTCTTCTCACCAGAACATCCATGATGACTTATGTTGATTCGTTTACGATCGGGATATGATCGATGGTTTAAACGGTTTCCAACGGAGAATCCACGCTAATTTTCACTGTCTCTCACGGAAAGATAGCCGATTCGATGATTAGTTGAGGAACATAATCAAGTTGACGAATGTATCCGGCTCGACGGACCAAAAAATGTCGTGAACAGCGAAATAAAAGACGCGAACTTTTCCGACATAAAAACCGGTAAACCTTTTTCCTCTTATCTCAAAACAGAACTGGCCGTTAATTTATTTTTACACGCGCAAAATAACACCTTTTTTAACAGCAACCAAAAACTCACTTTCACGCGCGCGTGCGCTATATAAACATTTGAAAACGAATATAGGTACATGTACTATACAAAATTACGATGTGTACAACCGAACAGTTATTGTGTGTGTGCTGGTGTCTAAGGCCTCGGGTCGACACCGATGTTCGTGTATCTCAAAAAAAAAAAAAAGGCAGAAAGCAGGCAGAGTGAACTGTAGCGCAGAGTCGAATGTGGAGGAACGTGGGCGTCAAGAGTGGGCGTCAAGAGTGGGCGTCAAGAGTGGGCGTCAAGAGTGGGCGTCAAGAGTGGGCGTCAAGAGTGGGCAAAATGATTGTGGTAATGTACTCGATCTTTGTATCTCAGATATCAATGCTGTAAATATATTTCCGTTAAAAGAACCCTTTATAAATGGAGTTTCCTGGGCAGAAAGCAGGCAGAGTGAACTGTAGCGCAGAGTCGAATGTGGAGGAACGTGGGCGTCAAGAGTGGGCGTCAAGAGTGGGCGTCAAGAGTGGGCAAAATGATTGTGGTAATGTACTCGATCTTCTCTCAGATATCAATGCTGTAAATATCTTTCCGTTAAAAGAACCCTTTATTGAAATTTGCAAACGACACCCGCCCTTTTATGTAGAGTATTTTACGAACTTCGATAATACTATTTCCCATTCTACGCAATCTTTTAATTATCCTAAAGGAATTATCTCCAATTGTACACATTCCTACGCGACCATGATTGGTCAGATTTTTACAACCAAAATTACGTCGACATCTGCGTTGACATTCTAACCAAGGCAACACAAACTGCTATGAATAATTCAAAGAGATAAGTGAGTGTGTATGCCGATAGGGGGCCCCTGCGGGCGGGGGAAACGGGGGTGAAACGGGCCCCTGTGGGGGTAAGCATTCCCCCCATTTTGCGTACATTTTCGGTGGGTCAAAAGGTTAGGTCAATAGGTTAGATGATTTACGATGTTATACCACCTCATAAAACCTAGGTGGTAACCCCCCATTGTGGGTCAATAGGTTATCTGCCCCTATTCGACAGGAGGTGTGGACAACGATGTTATGCAAACAGCTATAAACCGTTAAATAGGGTGAAACGGGCCCCTGTAGGAGCCCCCATTTTGCGTACATTTTCGGCAGGTCAAAAGGTTAGATGATTTACGAGGTTAGATGATTTACGATGTTATAACCCATAAAACCCAGGTGTAAACACATTATAGGTCAATAGGTTATCTGCCCCTATGGCGGGTGTGGACTGACACGATGTTATGCAAACAGCCTACCCGTCATAGTGAATGTCAGGTTAAGTTAGAAGAAACCACCTATGGACTGTGAGAAGGATGATAAAATACGCGTATTTTATCATAGTGAATGTCAGGCCTAGGGCACAATTCGAGTTGGTTGGTTTTCGCCGACAAACACTTTCGGGCCCCTAAGGGTTGTAAAAGGGTACCGTAAAATAGCGGGCGGTCATCGGTAAAAGTGTTTTGGAAAAAAAGAGCAGAGTGTATACAAATTATAAGGTTTTATTTATACATTCAAAGTTACAGTACATTAAGCGGATGAAAAAAAAAACGTTTAAAGATAAAACAATTTCGTTTTAATATATTTATGGTTTGTAGACACCATAGCGAACAAATTGTACAAGTTAAATACACAAAACATATTTTGGTTGGCAACTGTTTCTTTAAAATCTTCAATAATTTTAAATGCTGTTACGTAATTGGACGCATAGCGTACAATGGTATCATACCTTTCATGTTCATCCGATAGAAATAAATTGTTGGGTGCACATGGTTCTTTATACAATATTTCGTAAATTTTACGATAATTATCGGTTATAACGTAACCCATTTATTCAAAGAGTTTTTGGTTCACTTTAAGGAGTTGAATGTGCGAATTAATGAAATATTTGAGTCTGTCCAATACATAGTTTGCACCGAAGGGAGGGGCCTATGGTCTCCAAGGAAACTGGGAGGGCGATCAAAAATTCAAACCATTTCGCGCGTAGCTACTAAATAGGTAGCCATTTTGTTGGTAATCTCGTCAAAGCTACAAAACGTATTAGATTTATGCCTTAAAATTTTAAATGGGCCCTAAACAAAGCCAGGTAAGATTCTAAGGCCGGCTTATTTAAATAAAATATCAAATTACGACAGAAATATCTACGAAAAGAAGTTAACAAAGCTTATCAAAGTTAGGCCTTTGCGGTCATCCTTTTTACAATTACCTTCGCTATCGAATAAAATAAAAAATTTTCGCTCTTCCTTGGTAATTGAATTACTCGAACAATTTTTAACCAGGCAGATAACCATTTTTAACGTGAAAATAATTTCTTAATCATTTGAAAATAATTAAAATCCGCAAACAGACGATTGAAACTGTTAACCCTCCCGTTTTACTAAGAAATCTACACCTTCAAAATGGCGGCAAAGAACCGTTCATTCTTGCTCAAATTAAATATTTATTCTTGGTTCTTATATCTATACTTGGAACTGCGTCATTGATGACGTAGGGATGCATGTATTCTCGAGTTTCAGGCGCTTTGATTACGACCGACGCTTCGGATATCGTACTTTGCAAAGTTAATTATTTTTGGTCAGACATGGCGGCGGTCACTAGCGCATCAGATAGCGGGAACGGTGATCGAAAGGGCAGCCTTTGTGGATCATTTATTTGTTCCCAGTGGCCGTATAAATCATCCCAGGCGCGCAAAGACATTTCAAAGACCTGGTGTGTGATTTTATTGCATAGAGCTACAGATATATCGAGTTCAGACGTGAACCCCGTAGTAACGAAAAGCTCGGATGAAAGTGAATACCGAGGGTTAACTTTCCGCTGAGTCGGATCAAATTTAGACATTTTAGTAGGCCCTGGAACGTTATCTACACAGCTTCGTTTAGACATGATGCTCGAGAAACGGTTTGTAGTGTACTGCCGATGGATGACGGGGGTGAATGCCTTATATATAGACCCCCCATTTGCGTTCATTTTCGGTAGGTCAATAGGGTCATATGATTTATCGATAGTTGGAGGATCTCCCCTTTAGCGTCCCTATTCGGTAGGGATGGTGGAATCATCTGACATGATGTTATGCAAACAGCCAGTAGCTATAAACCCTAGTAATGGGCCTATTTACCCATAGGTCAATAGGTCCATAATTATTTCTCAACCACTTGTCAAAAACCTATCCGTCTTAGGGAATGTCCCCCCATACGGCATCTGTCAAACACTTTTCTCCACGTGCGAGTGGTGTTATGTAATAAATCCAAATAGTTCAATGGGTCGATCCTTTTGTGTTTTCGCCGACAAACACTTTCCCCGTGTAACATTATTTTCAAACACTTTCACGATGCGTAAAGCTATCCGTCTTACGGAATATCGGCCCTAAGGGGTAAAGGGTAGCTAGAGAATGACCCTTACCCCCAGCGCGTAAAATAGACACAGCGGGTGTCCCCTCTCGCTAACTAAAAGTGTCGTTTTGGTACACAAGAGCCGAGTGTATTATAAAAACGGTTTATTTTTCTACGACATTCTATGATTTGTAGAGACCATGGCGAATAAATTGAAAAAGTGGCCCCCAACTTTTTACATCAGGCGTGGATTCTTAGCGCTAAAATGGTTATAACAAACGAGTGTTCCCACCAAAAATGTTTTTTTGCGCAGTTAATTTTAAACATATCTTAAAACAAGCTTCTCTAAGTCTGACTAGCTTTGTAGGGTAATAATAAAATAGCTAAATATTTTTTGGGTTTAATAATTGTGCTTCTTAGTGAAAATTTTGCATATATTACAGTATTAGGTTGGCTAATTATTTTTTTCACCTGCTACCATTCTCAACGGGTGAACATAGAATAACAAAGATAATTTTCCACTATATGCGATAACTTTATTACACGCAATTTGTTCCACCCCAGAATTGCATTTATTGAATCGAAAAAAATATGTAACCCCCCTTAGAATTAACCCACACAGGTATTCAGAAGAGATGGTGTTCAATTTAAAAAAATTAGGTTTTTTTTTAGATCCACCCCTATATCAGTTATATAAAACCTGAAATTATTTTTTTTTTAATTCTAATTTAAACATAACTTTAAAAACCTTATGCAAGTCAGAATAGTTGTGTAGAGTACTAATAACGTAGATAAATATTTATTGGTTCAGTTATTTGTGGGGAAGCTTGTTTGAAGATAAGTTTAAAATTAATTTGGAAAAAAAACTTGAGCTTTTTAAATATATGATACAGGGGTGGATACCAAAATTTCAAAATAAAATTTAATAAAAAGCTTGCTAAATGAAATTTTTTCACTTCCTAACAAATTCAATAGGTGAACACAGACTTAAAAAGATAATTTTCAACTATAGTTAACGGTAACTTCCCTTAAATTTCACCTTGAAAACACTAAAGTTTCATGCAATCCAATAACTTTGACTTTTGAAGATTTTTCACTCAGAACCATCACATTAAATGTGATCCACTCTGTATCGTAAATTTAAAAGCTCAAGCAATTTTTTTTCCAAATTCATTTTTAACTTAGCTTAAAACAAGCTTCTCTAAGTCTGACTAGCTCTGTAGGTTAATAATAAAATAGCTAAATATTTTTTGGATTCAATGATTTTGATTCTGAGTGAAATATTTGCATATATTACAGTATTAGTTGAAAAAATTTCATTTATGTCCATTTTAATTTTTTTTGTTGTATCGCATTATAATATTTTTTGGCTCGTAAAAGAAAAATAATTTTTGTAATATATCATCTTATAAAATTTTTTGTAAAAAAATAAATATTTTTATTATCTTATAGATCAGACTCGTTATTTCTCCTTGCTCGCGTCATTTTTGTTTTTGGATTACGTAATTAATAGTTCATGGGGTCCATAATAACGTAGAAAATGTTTTTGGGTTCAATTGACCTGATGAAAAATTTCCATAGGGCAAAGTTACTGGACTGATGGAAGCTTCAGTGCGAAGTCTTAATTACATGTTCTAAGTTTTTTTTTAAACAAGTTTATTTCTAGAAATGAAAAGGACATGTTTTATCGAGGCAAACTTTTTCCGTGTGAATGGAGAAATGATAATTAAAGAGTTTGCTATTTACGATGCGGAAACGGAGAAGCATAACGTCTGGACCTTTAAACCACCATATCCATATTCCAGTCTTACGGAAGAAGATAAATGGCAGTGTAGATGGTTGTATTGGAACATTTGCGATCTCCGTTGGGACGACGGACGGGAAGACTACAACAGCCTAGGAGCCATCGCAAATTATATAAAAGAACAAGGGTTCACCTTTTTTTTTGTAAAGGTTTAGTAAAGGCCAAAGTTTTATCGGATTTCATAGGAGTTAACGTCAAGAACGTCGAGGATTTAGACTGTCCTAAATTATCTACCATTCTTTGTATAAGTGCGCCTAAACATTGTCATTTTCACCGTGACCCTAATAATTGCGCCGTTGTGAAATCTCACAAAATCGCTGTGTGGTACCGAAAAATCGTGTGCAAGAAAATAAAAGTCGTTTTAATATTATTTTTGTTTCATCACATTGTTTTTACGTTATGTCTGTTTTCTAAAATTACGTTTCTTAAATAGCGTAACGTATTAAAGTTGAATAAAGAGTTTTTCATTTAATTTTAATTTTAGTGTTTTTATAATATCTTTCTGACTATAAGTGTATTGTTTAACTTCTGTCATTTTTAAAAATGTAATTGCTTGACTTAAATAAAGCGTGAAAATTATTAGTTTCGAAATGATATTTACAAATCTTATCCACTCTAAAGTCCATCTTTCGGGTATTAGTAAGTATTTCATACAAACTAACTTAAGTAAGTATTTTTAGAAGTGAAGAGAAACACATTGCGAAAAACCAAATTAAAAGAGACTTTAAACGGTTTTATTTAACCATCACTTTAAAAACGGTAACTTCCCTTAAATTTCAAACTGAAAACACTAAAGTTTCATGCAATCCAATAACTTTGACTTTTGAAGATTTTTCACTCAGAACCATCACATTAAATGTGATCCACTCTGTATCGTAAATTTAAAAGCTCAAGCAATTTTTTTTTCCAAATTCATTTTTAACTTAGCTTAAAACAAGCTTCCCTAAGTCTGACTAGCTCTGTAGGTTAATAATAAAATAGCTAAATATTTTTTGGATTCAATGATTTTGATTCTGAGTGAAATATTTGCATATATTACAGTATTAGTTGAAAAAATTTCATTTATGTCCATTTTAATTTTTTTTTTGTGTCGCATTATAATATTTTTTGGCTCGTAAAAGAAAAATAATTTTTGTAATATATCATCTTATAAAATTTTTTGTAAAAAAATAAATATTTTTATTATCTTATAGATCAGACTCGTTATTTCTCCTTGCTCGCGTCATTTTTGTTTTTGGATTACGTAATTAATAGTTCATGGGGTCCATAATAACGTAGAAAATGTTTTTGGGTTCAATTGACCTGATGAAAAATTTCCATAGGGCAAAGTTACTGGACTGATGGAAGCTTCAGTGCGAAGTCTTAATTACATGTTCTAAGTTTTTTTTAAACAAGTTTATTTCTAGAAATGAAAAGGACATGTTTTATCGAGGCAAACTTTTTCCGTGTGAATGGAGAAATGATAATTAAAGAGTTAGCTATTTACGATGCGGAAACGGAGAAGCATAACGTCTGGACCTTTAAACCACCATATCCATATTCCCGTCTTACGGAAGAAGATAAATGGCAGTGTAGATGGTTGTATTGGAACATTTGCGATCTCCGTTGGGACGACGGACGGGAAGACTACAACAGCCTAGGAGCCATCGCAAATTATATAAAAGAACAAGGGTTCACCTTTTTTTTTGTAAAGGTTTAGTAAAGGCCAAAGTTTTATCGGATTTCATAGGAGTTAACGTCAAGAACGTCGAGGATTTAGACTGTCCTAAATTATCTACCATTCTTTGTATAAGTGCGCCTAAACATTGTCATTTTCACCGTGACCCTAATAATTGCGCCGTTGTGAAATCTCACAAAATCGCTGTGTGGTACCGAAAAATCGTGTGCAAGAAAATAAAAGTCGTTTTAATATTATTTTTGTTTCATCACATTGTTTTTACGTTATGTCTGTTTTCTAAAATTACGTTTCTTAAATAGCGTAACGTATTAAAGTTGAATAAAGAGTTTTTCATTTAATTTTAATTTTAGTGTTTTTATAATATCTTTCTGACTATAAGTGTATTGTTTAACTTCTGTCATTTTTAAAAATGTAATTGCTTGACTTAAATAAAGCGTGAAAATTATTAGTTTCGAAATGATATTTACAAATCTTATCCACTCTAAAGTCCATCTTTCGGGTATTAGTAAGTATTTCATACAAACTAACTTAAGTAAGTATTTTTAGAAGTGAAGAGAAACACATTGCGAAAAACCAAATTAAAAGAGACTTTAAACGGTTTTATTTAACCATCACTTTAAAAACGGTAACTTCCCTTAAATTTCAAACTGAAAACACTAAAGTTTCATGCAATCCAATAACTTTGACTTTTGAAGATTTTTCACTCAGAACCATCACATTAAATGTGATCCACTCTGTATCGTAAATTTAAAAGCTCAAGCAATTTTTTTTTCCAAATTCATTTTTAACTTAGCTTAAAACAAGCTTCCCTAAGTCTGACTAGCTCTGTAGGTTAATAATAAAATAGCTAAATATTTTTTGGATTCAATGATTTTGATTCTGAGTGAAATATTTGCATATATTACAGTATTAGTTGAAAAAATTTCATTTATGTCCATTTTAATTTTTTTTTTGTATCGCATTATAATATTTTTTGGCTCGTAAAAGAAAAATAATTTTTGTAATATATCATCTTATAAAATTTTTTGTAAAAAAATAAATATTTTTATTATCTTATAGATCAGACTCGTTATTTCTCCTTGCTCGCGTCATTTTTGTTTTTGGATTACGTAATTAATAGTTCATGGGGTCCATAATAACGTAGAAAATGTTTTTGGGTTCAATTGACCTGATGAAAAATTTCCATAGGGCAAAGTTACTGGACTGATGGAAGCTTCAGTGCGAAGTCTTAATTACATGTTCTAAGTTTTTTTTAAACAAGTTTATTTCTAGAAATGAAAAGGACATGTTTTATCGAGGCAAACTTTTTCCGTGTGAATGGAGAAATGATAATTAAAGAGTTAGCTATTTACGATGCGGAAACGGAGAAGCATAACGTCTGGACCTTTAAACCACCATATCCATATTCCAGTCTTACGGAAGAAGATAAATGGCAGTGTAGATGGTTGTATTGGAACATTTGCGATCTCCGTTGGGACGACGGACGGGAAGACTACAACAGCCTAGGAGCCATCGCAAATTATATAAAAGAACAAGGGTTCACCTTTTTTTTGTAAAGGTTTAGTAAAGGCCAAAGTTTTATCGGATTTCATAGGAGTTAACGTCAAGAACGTCGAGGATTTAGACTGTCCTAAATTATCTACCATTCTTTGTATAAGTGCGCCTAAACATTGTCATTTTCACCGTGACCCTAATAATTGCGCCGTTGTGAAATCTCACAAAATCGCTGTGTGGTACCGAAAAATCGTGTGCAAGAAAATAAAAGTCGTTTTAATATTATTTTTGTTTCATCACATTGTTTTTACGTTATGTCTGTTTTCTAAAATTACGTTTCTTAAATAGCGTAACGTATTAAAGTTGAATAAAGAGTTTTTCATTTTATTTTAATTTTAGTGTTTTTATAATATCTTTCTGACTATAAGTGTATTGTTTAACTTCTTTCATTTTTAAAAATGTAATTGCTTGACTTAAATAAAGCGTGAAAATTATTAGTTTCGAAATGATATTTACAAATCTTATCCACTCTAAAGTCCATCTTTCGGGTATTAGTAAGTATTTCATACAAACTAACTTAAGTAAGTATTTTTAGAAGTGAAGAGAAACACATTGCGAAAAACCAAATTAAAAGAGACTTTAAACGGTTTTATTTAACCATCACTTTAAAAACGGTAACTTCCCTTAAATTTCAAACTGAAAACACTAAAGTTTCATGCAATCCAATAACTTTGACTTTTGAAAATTTTTCACTCAGAACCATCACATTAAATGTGATCCACTCTGTATCGTAAATTTAAAAGCTCAAGCAATTTTTTTTAAATTCATTTTTAACTTAGCTTAAAACAAGCTTCCCTAAGTCTGACTAGCTCTGTAGGTTAATAATAAAATAGCTAAATATTTTTTGGATTCAATAATTTTGATTCTGAGTGAAATATTTGCATATATTACAGTATTAGTTTGGCTAATTAATTTTTTTTTTCATCTGCTACCATACTCAATGGGTGAACATAGAATAACAAAGGTAATTTTCCACTATATTTAAAGCCAACTTCCCTTACATTTCACTATGAAAACACTGAAGCTTCTTTCAATGCGATAGCTTAATTACAGGCAATTTTTCCCCAGAATTACAATAATTGAATCGAAAAATTATCCAACTCAGCTTATCAGACTTCGGCAAAGTGGTTTTTAAGTGAGGGTGTTAAATAATAAAATATACTTTAGCTTTTGAATTAAATTTACTGTTAATATAACGGTTAATCGACGAACAGGACTATAACTGTTGCGTACAGCAACTATCTAGTAACTCTAACGGTAAAAGTTGGTACTGGAATTTACCTGTTAAAATTTAACAGGAATTTAACAGGAAGCTACAGTAATTTTTCACAGTGTAGCATATGAAAGTATTAATTTTCAAAAAAAGTGCATTTAAATTGAAGTGAGTCCTATTTTTGGATTCTCCTTGTTCCTCCTTCTTTCATCCCAGCATGTATCCCCTTTTATCATGGTTTCTCTCCAAAAATCTTAAATCAGTAGGTCTCGCTCCTATTTATCTCCCACCATCCCAAATTGTCAGCTTTATTATGTAATAACAAAGAACCAACTACCCTCATCGACAAGGCCATCATTTATAAAATCTCCCGTGCTTGTGGTGATAATTACATTGGGCAATGCCGTAGCCCATTTCTTCAAAGGCGTAAAGAGCCCCAAAAATATAAACAACCCGTACAATAATTCTCCCCTTAACGAACACCTTCGTGTTTTTGGGGCCATAATGCTAGGTGGGACTCAATAGATATACTAGCTCGACCCAAAATTATATAAAACAAATTTTAATGTACGCGAATCCATCGAAATTTAAAAAAATAAATCTGCGCAATGTTTAAACCGTGACTATGGTCCCTTTAACTTATACACGTTTTCTCCACTTTTTAAATGTTTTTATGGGCCTCACCCTCTCACACAGACAACAAACCAATTCCTCCTCTCGCAGAATCCACCCATTCAGACCATAGTAGCCTCGAGCGCGAACGAAGATATCGAGCCCATATAACACTTCGACGGGGGTCGACTCGCCTTTGAGAAAAAACGCTCGCGGCTAAAGAACAGTGGCATCCACTATATGTATGCATAAATATTTTTTCGTCCCAAAGTTTTACCATCGTACTGTCAGACTTGTAAAAATTCCATGAAGAAGGAGGAACAGTTCCTCCGAAACGTTCGATTTTTTAAATAAATATATTGTGAATTTTAAAAACGGTTAAAGTCTCTTTTCACTAAGTATTTTTAAATATTTGAATATCGGAATTGTATTTCGTTGCGTTAAAAGTAGAGTTTAGATGTATAGTCGTTTTAAGTAATACTCGTGATATAGGGTCAAGTGCCAAGCATATTTAAGTACTACAATGATATTAAAATAAAGTTTAAAAATATTTCCATTCTACGTTACTTTAACAACGAATATTCTATGACGTCAAAACACTCAAATCCATGTTTCAAATTCAAATTAACCGCGCAAAACACTTAAATCTATGTTTTCATTTGATTTTTAAATTAACCGCGTCGCGCCCCCCGACCGCGTCCCCCCGAGAAATCCGCGCCCCAGACCGCCCCCCCCCAGGGGAATTCAGCGCACGCGCACCGCCTTGAAGTTACGTTAACTGTGTGAGTTGAAACATCTGTATAGCTTGTTGAGATAGCTATAGTCGACTGATATGTGTTCAGCATGTCTTATGGGAAACCAAAGTCATTTTAAAATTTGTTTCAGCTTCATTTTTAAATATATATAATTAAACAAAATAAAATAAAATAAAAGAAAGAAATAAAAAATATAAAAAAAATAGGTTGAAATTATGGTCGTTGTCGGAATTCGCGAACATATAGGGTCTTCTATCTAAGTCGATACCACCTTTGAGGTCGGGGATGGTTAACTTTTATTCACTAGATAAAGCTCTCAAAGTTATTCGTAAAAAGTTTTGATCAAGTAATTTATATTTCTGTATTATCCGATTACGCGCACCGCTCAGGTTATGACTTTTTACGCGTTCTATCTGTTTGTATTTGGATTTTTTAGCCATTTCTATCAGGGTTGAAAAGGAACGAGTGGGCTCGAAAAAGCTTCCCCAATATTCTTTTTAATAAAAGTGTATTTTAAACCATGAAGTATCTGTCTCTATAGTATATTACTTACTATTTACTAGTTTAAATTAACCATGGTTAAATTTTGCGTTTAGTCATTACTTACTATTATCATTAAACTACGTTAGTCATAACTTACTATTATCGTTTAGCTACGTTAGTCATTACATATTATTATCGTAAACCTCCACGAGAGCTTTAACAATTTAACGGTATACGTTTTCGACAATACGACAAGTTCGCATTAACTTACGATGGACGACGTTACCTTTTTTTGGTATGAACGAATCTTTTCTCTGTCACTCGCGGTTAATTTAAAAATCAAATGAAAACATAGGTTTAAGTGTTTTGCGCGGTTAATTTGAATTTGAAACATGGATTTGAGTGTTTTGACGTCATAGAATATTCGTTGTTAAAGTAACGTAGAATGGAAATATTTTTAAACTTTATTTTAATATCATTGTAGTACTTAAATATGCTTGGCACTTGACCCTATATCACGAGTATTACTTAAAACGACTATACATCTAAACTCTACTTTTAACGCAACGAAATACAATTCCGATATTCAAATATTTAAAAATACTTAGTGAAAAGAGACTTTAACCGTTTTTAAAATTCACAATATATTTATTTAAAAAATCGAACGTTTCGGAGGAACTGTTCCTCCTTCTTCATGGAATTTTTACAAGTCTGACAGTACGATGGTAAAACTTTGGGGCGAAAAAATATTTATGCATACATATAGTGGATGCCACTGTTCTTTAGCCGCGAGCGTTTTTTCTCAAAGGCGAGTCGACCCCCGTCGAAGTGTTATATGGGCTCGATATCTTCGTTCGCGCTCGAGGCTACTATGGTCTGAATGGGTGGATTCTGCGAGAGGAGGAATTGGTTTGTTGTCTGTGTGAGAGGGTGAGGCCCATAAAAACATTTAAAAAGTGGAGAAAACGTGTATAAGTTAAAGGGACCATAGTCACGGTTTAAACATTGCGCAGATTTATTTTTTTAAATTTCGATGGATTCGCGTACATTAAAATTTGTTTTATATAATTTTGGGTAGAGCTAGTATATCTATTGAGTCCCACCTAGCATTATGGCCCCAAAAACACGAAGGTGTTCGTTAAGGGGAGAATTATTGTACGGGTTGTTTATATTTTTGGGGCTCTTTACGCCTTTGAAGAAATGGGCTACGGCATTGCCCAATGTAATTATCACCACAAGCACGGGAGATTTTATAAATGATGGCCTTGTCGATGAGGGTAGTTGGTTCTTTGTTATTACATAATAAAGCTGACAATTTGGGATGGTGGGAGATAAATAGGAGCGAGACCTACTGATTTAAGATTTTTGGAGAGAAACCATGATAAAAGGGGATACATGCTGGGATGAAAGAAGGAGGAACAAGGAGAATCCAAAAATAGGACTCACTTCAATTTAAATGCACTTTTTTTGAAAATTAATACTTTCATATGCTACACTGTGAAAAATTACTGTAGCTTCCTGTTAAATTCCTGTTAAATTTTAACAGGTAAATTCCAGTACCAACTTTTACCGTTAGAGTTACTAGATAGTTGCTGTACGCAACAGTTATAGTCCTGTTCGTCGATTAACCGATAAACCTTTACAAAAAAAAACGTGAACCCTTGTTCTTTTATATAATTTGCGATGGCTCCTAGGCTGTTGTAGTCTTCCCGTCCGTCGTCCCAACGGAGATCGCAAATGTTCCATACAACCATCTACACTGCCATTTATCTTCTTCCGTAAGACTGGAATATGGATATGGTGGTTTAAAGGTCCAGACGTTATGCTTCTCCGTTTCCGCATCGTAAATAGCTAACTCTTTAATTATCATTTCTCCATTCACACGGAAAAAGTTTGCCTCGATAAAACATGTCCTTTTCATTTCTAGAAATAAACTTGTTTAAAAAAAAACTTAGAACATGTAATTAAGACTTCGCACTGAAGCTTCCATCAGTCCAGTAACTTTGCCCTATGGAAATTTTTCATCAGGTCAATTGAACCCAAAAACATTTTCTACGTTATTATGGACCCCATGAACTATTAATTACGTAATCCAAAAACAAAAATGACGCGAGCAAGGAGAAATAACGAGTCTGATCTATAAGATAATAAAAATATTTATTTTTTTACAAAAAATTTTATCAGATGATATATTACAAAAATTATTTTTCTTTTACGAGCCAAAAAATATTATAATGCGATACAACAAAAAAAATAAAATGGACATAAATGAAATTTTTTCAACTAATACTGTAATATATGCAAATATTTCACTCAGAATCAAAATTATTGAATCCAAAAAATATTTAGCTATTTTATTATTAACCTACAGAGCTAGTCAGACTTAGGAAAGCTTGTTTTATAGTTGAAAATTATCTTTTTAAGTCTGTGTTCACCTATTGAATTTGTTAGGAAGTGAAAAAATTTCATTTATCAAGCTTTTTATTAAATTTTATTTTGAAATTTTGGTATCCACCCCTGTATCATATATTTAAAAAGCTCAAGTTTTTTTTCCAAATTAATTTTAAACTTATCTTCAAACAAGCTTCCCCACAAATAACTGAACCAATAAATATTTATCTACGTTATTAGTACTCTACACAACTATTCTGACTTGCATAAGGTTTTTAAAGTGATGTTTAAATTAGAATTCAAAAAAAATAAATAATTTCAGGTTTTATATAACTGATATAGGGGTGGATCTAAAAAAAAACGTAATTTTTTTAAATTGAACACCATCTCTTCTGAATACCTGTGTGGGTTAATTCTAAGGGGGGTTACATATTTTTTTCGATTCAATAAATGTAATTCTGGGGTGGAACAAATTGCGTGTAATAAAGTTATCGCATTGAAAGAAGCTTCAGTGTTTTCATAGTGAAATGTAAGGAAAGTTGGCTTTAAATATAGTGGAAAATTATCTTTGTTATTCTATGTTCACCCGTTGAGAATGGTAGCAGGTGAAAAAATTAATTAGCCAACCTAATACTGTAATATATGCAAAATTTTCACTAAGAAGCACAATTATTAAACCCAAAAAATATTTAGCTATTTTATTATTACCCTACAAAGCTAGTCAGACTTAGAGAAGCTTGTTTTAAGATATGTTTAAAATTAACTGCGCAAAAAAACATTTTTGGTGGGAACACTCGTTTGTTATAACCATTTTAGCGCTAAGAATACACGCCTGATGTAAAAAGTTGGGGGCCACTTTTTCAATTTATTCGCCATGGTCTCTACAAATCATAGAATGTCGTAGAAAAATAAACCGTTTTTATAATACACTCGGCTCTTTTGTACCAAAACGACACTTTTAGTTAGCGAGAGGGGACACCCGCTGTGTCTATTTTACGCGCTGGGGGTAAGGGTCATTCTCTAGCTACCCTTTACCCCTTAGGGCCGATATTCCGTAAGACGGATAGCTTTACGCATCGTGAAAGTGTTTGAAAATAATGTTACACGGGGAAAGTGTTTGTCGGCGAAAACACAAAAGGATCGACCCATTGAACTATTTGGATTTATTACATAACACCACTCGCACGTGGAGAAAAGTGTTTGACAGATGCCGTATGGGGGGACATTCCCTAAGACGGATAGGTTTTTGACAAGTGGTTGAGAAATAATTATGGACCTATTGACCTATGGGTAAATAGGCCCATTACTAGGGTTTATAGCTACTGGCTGTTTGCATAACATCATGTCAGATGAGTCAAGTTATATTACAACAAACCAAACCGTCGTGTAATTGTTGAACTATATGAAATGAACCAAGTTTACATACCACATGAAATCGCCATCATATTAGGATTCACGAGAACTCCAGGCAAAGACGTAACTATAGTGACTTCCATGACGGCGCCTTTTAGCTGTGATATGGACGCTGGGTTACATTCTCTGTTCATATACTCGGACATTATACAAAGTCGATCGGTTGGAGATTCAGATGTTCCCTTATTACGTATTATAAGTATTCAAGGAAAAGACGGAGACACTGTTGAGAAAGAGTTTTCACGACCACATTATATGCCTATTGCGCATAACAATTTTCAAACCATTGAAATTAATATTATGAGTGAAATGGGTCAGCCTGTACATTTCGAACGAGGAAAAGTTCACGTCACTCTTCATTTTAAACCCCGAAGAACATGGACTTATCTATAAAATCAGGTGTAAAATCTTTCTTCTGTTCATTTGTGGTTAGCGGGTCAAAGGAGAAACATGTCTCCGCGTAATCTGGATCACGTTTCTGTAAACGATTATAATAACTATTACTTAAATCAAATTGGACACGGATCAATTCCGGTATACCGTGGAGTAGCCGTGCAAAGAGTATATGGTCTTGGAAATATATTAGCCTCGGCATTTCGGTCTGCCATGCCTTTACTCAAAAAAGGTGCCTCATTCCTTGGTCGAAAATTTTTAAATACCGGGGCAAAAATTGCTTCCGACGTCTCGAGTGGTGTGTCTATTAAAGACGCGTTAAAATCTCGGGGGAAAGAGGCGGGGAAAGAAACCTTAAGAAGAGCCGCCGAAGCAGTGAGTAAACTTAGTGTAAATGGACGTAAAAGGAAACGTAAAACGTCTCCCATCATCAGCTCAGTTCGAACCAGGAAGAAGAAAAGACGTTCTCTGCTTCAGTCTGATATATTCTCGTAATCATTGAACAATGTCCCTAGCTCACCCCAGTTCACAAAACAGCATTAGCTCGGAACTTGATTTATTTCACGTATCTTATACTCAAACTGGTATAATAGGAAGTCAATGGGTTGAATATAATCCAACATCGAACATAAATGAAAACCAAGCAATTATCTTTAGTATCGCTGGAAACTCGGAGACTTACATTGATTTGAAAAATACTTTACTTCAAGTTCAAGTGAAAATTGTGAAAGCAGATGGAACTCTACCAAAACCCGATATTTACGACGCTGTATCTAAAACCACAACTCCCGCGGACAAAGTTGGTCCGGAAAATTTGTTTTTACATAGTCTCTTTGGCGAAGTTCACGTATCATTGGGTGACAGATCAGTTACGTCATGCCCTCAACAGTATCCTTACAAGAGTATGATTCAAACGCTCTTGACATATGGTGGACCAGCCAAGGAAAGTTTCTTAACCGCGTCTCTATTCTATAAAGACAAAGCCGGGAAATTTGACGAATTTTCCAATAACGACGGATTTAAGAAACGTGCAAAATTTGCTCAAGAAGGTGTTATTGACATGATAGGAGTTGTACGAGCCGATATTTGTCAACAAAATCGACTTATTCCTAACCTGATAGATCTAAATTTCAAGTTTATCAAAAGCTCAAACGAGTTTTATTTACACACAGACGGTGAAAAATGCAAAGTCAATTTCACACACGCATCAATGTTTGTCAGAAAAGTTAGATTGACGCCAGAGATTATGTTATCCCACGCTAAAACTTTGGAACTGGCAACAATGAAATATCCAATCACCCGTACGGAATGTAATTCATTTTCAATTTCCCAAGGCAACAAAATATGCGTCAAAGTAAAACTTATATAATGGTCAAATACCGAGTAAGGTGGTGATCGGATTTGTGGACCAGAATGCGTATTTGGGAGACTACAAAATGTCACCTTTTAACTTTAAAAATTTTTCGTTAACTCAAATCGCCCTATACCTTGATGGTAGTAGTGTCCCGGCAAAACCGTTAAACCCAAATTTCAAAGATAAGTTGTTTATGCGATCATACGTTAATCTCTTTCTTCAAACTGGGCAATGGAATATTGACGAAGGAAATTTTATCGACCGTGATGAATTCGCCAATGGAAACGCACTATTCGTATTCGATTTAACTCCCGATCTCAACGGAAGTTCAACTGACTGTTTCAACCTGGTAAAGAACGGGAGCGTTCGTCTCGAATTAATATTCGGAGAATCGTTGCCGTCAACAGTAAGCGTGATTTACTATTCCGAATATCAATCTTTGGTCGAGATCGACAAGAACAGAGCAGTTTTATATGATCAAAGTTCATAATGGACTCGCAACAACTTGAAATCATACTCAAGAAAGAACCGTATACCAAATATTTGTTCAGAGGAGTCTTCCCTGCCGACAAACTTACCAAGAATGTGAAAACGTATCCTTCACTTTACATCGTGAACACTGATACGTCCAATGGGGTAGGAGAACATTGGTGTTTGATATATCTCTCAAGGTCACTCAATTGTACATTCTTCGAGAGTTTCGGGAACAGCCCTGATTTATTTCAATTTAACTATTTTATAGAGAAAAACAGCTTAACTGTCACGTATGATTCTGCTCAATTGCAAGGAAATTCTAGTAAAGCTTGCGGTGGTTACTGTATATATTTTGCAATTAATTTGTGTCAGGGAATAAAAATGTTTAACATATTGGAAAGATTTTCAAAAAACAAAAATGTTAATGATCGTATGATTGTAGAATTTATGTATAAGAAATACTCAATAAATTTGTCATAAAAATATTTTATTGTTTCGTTTTATAATGTCCGTGCGCGAGCGTTGATATACCATCGTCTAAAATATAACGTTTATCATCGCACGGGTTTAAACACAATTTGTTTTGTCGCACAGTCGTCACAATATGCTTATTACTCACTATGCGCTTCATCTCCGCGATAGTTAACTTACGGTTCAGAAGACACTCGCGATATTCCGCGTGACGGACGCGCTTTTGCACAACACGTTTACACACACCCTTGCAAGTCTTTTTCTCACCTTTGGCGGACAATATAGAGTACATTTTGGGTCTCAGTCCGCAAAATTCTTCAATAGGTGTACCGTCCATTTCATCCTTAAATTTGCCTAACCTCTTTTTATTGGTTTCGTCAAACAGTGGATGATTTTTGGGGTATCCAGAAAAATCATACATTTCCTACTGTTGGGCGAAATCCTCGTATAAATCCGGTGTTTGGATTTAATACGTGAGACTGTCTGTAAATTACAAATAATCATTAGAAATGAGCTATACTATATACAAGAGGGTATACGTACCAGTATCGGTGAAAAGAAGTTTGACCTTTTCTCCGTACTGCGGCTTTATGACGTCATAGTGAAATCTATACATTAAAAGTTTCGATAGATCCAAAATGGCGAAACCTGTATAGATGGGTCGGTTTAGAATAAGCTTTTTCTTGGCGGAATGAATTCCAACAAGGTCGTTTTGGAAGATGGTGAACTTTTCGAACGCGGGCGAGCTAGCTTTTTTAACAGCCTTTTCTGGCGTCGTAACCAATTTAAAATCCTTACTTAAACGTAAGTTTTCCATGGTTTTACCTGCAAAAAAAAAATTTAATATTAATTTTTAATTTTAATTTTTAATTTTAATTTTTAATTTTAATTTTTAATTTTAATTTTTAATTACTTACCGAAGACAGCGTTGTTCATTAATTTGAAAAAGTCCTTTTCAAAATCATTGGCGGCCATCTTCCTTTTATCTGTATTAAAGTCAATATATAACTTTAACCAGGCACCTTGTTCGAATTTCATAATTCGGTGGATTTTCGTGATTTTTAGCCCTTTTTCCACGTAATACTTGAGATTGCGATAGTGTACAACGTATCGCTCTTTGTTGTTTAGGTTGGGCACCAGTTTCGGTAGACTCTCTTTAACAGGGATTTTCAGTTCAGTCATCTGGGTTTTGGAATACTCGGAAAGCATTTCCGGTTTAATGGACATGGACTCTGGAGCTAACGGGTAGCAGTTATGCTCGTCGTGTAATGCGTCCGGATATTCCAAATCCACTTCCAAAATAAATCACTCAGAGGCGTCGTCGGGGCAGCTTAGAATTTCGCGTTGACAGTCAGGGGTGGGTTCAATCCACTCAAAACCTTTCATTGGTAACGCGTCGCACATGACAGTACCATACAAATTGTTACAATCTGTTTAAAATAACATCGTTAAAACTTTTTTTTTTAAATAAAATTTTTTAAATATTTTTTTTTTACTAAAATTTTTAAAATATTTTTTTTACTAAAATTTTTAAAATATATATATATATATATATATATATTACAAAAAAAATATATATATATATATAATAAATTAAAAAAAATATATATATATATATATATATATATATATATATTTTTTTTTAATTTATTATATATATATATATTTTTTTTTGTATAATTAAATTTATTATTAAAATTTTGTTTATTCTTAATGAGATAACAGATGTAACTATCTGGTTTGGAACGGTCGTGTGTTTCCAGGTACTTGTTATTACCCTGTGCGAGACGATGGCTGATCATTGAAACTCCACCTCGTATCCCTTTTTCTATGAAAAGATGCATGTCCTCATCCAGAAAAAGGTCAAGACGCACCTTAGTCATACATAGGGCCGCCTGCCACGCGAAATTCGGGCCTGTGTACGAATGTGCGGGGTCTAGTCGGTAATACGTCATGCACATACGACGGAAACTTTGAAAGACGTCTGCCAGAAGTAATGTGTCAGACAAGACATAAATGTCGTGATACCGTCCTTTAAAAATAAAATTTTCAATTAAAGATTATACATATTTATTATTTTAATAGTGTTCATACCCAAATTTCCGATGTGGAAAGTTTTCCAGACGTTTTGCGCATGCACGTAGTCGGCTTCACTCAGAGGCTCATCGGTTAAATCGTTGAAGAAACACTCGATAGGTGGTAGTTGTGTTTCTTTAAAACGATCTTCCGAATCCATATATGAATACGGATAAACTCCTTTTCGCAGAAGTAAATTAACCTCTTCCGACGTGAAAACCGAGTTTAAGAGCGGAAACTTGTCAGCTCCACCTTTCGATAAATTTCCAACGAGGGTCTCGAGAGAAGCTGGCAAGAATCGGATGCTGTCAACAAACCGTAGTTTACCCAAGGTGAAAGAAATGTATGTTTCGCTGTTGGTAGCGATACAGTCTATATTCTTATTTTTGATCTTTGCAATTTGTTGCATAATGAGGTGGGCGTCATATCTACAAATGCTTTATATCATAAGTAAAAATACCTTTAAAAATATAGACAATTAATTTACCTGCTCAGATTATGAAGGAAAACCGGGATGAATTTTGGCTCCTTCATTTTCAAATTGCAGTTCTGACACGCACAGCCCCTATACGCTCCTGTATAATGGTCATGGTCACGTGTTTTAATTGAAGTTTTCGTGAATGTTTCTTCGCAGACGTAACAATGTGTTGCGGTTTGGTAGGATGTTTCTTCAGCTTCGGAAAGTTGCATAGGGATGTTTTCCTTCAACGCTTTCGATATAGCCGTAGACTCGTCCAAAAGCATATTCAAAAACTTCAACGCACCGTCTTGGCCCCTGTAGGTCTCGTGCTTTACGAGATTTCCTACATAGTAAATAAATATTAGATAAAGAATTAAAAGAATTTCAAGTGATCAAACGTACCAGTGGGATTGACAATTGCGTATGAAAATCCACACGTGACATGTACGGCTAGGGTCGTGGTCGATGACAATGTTGCGTCTGGCAAACATGTCGCTATTTTTGACATTATCGACTCGAAATCGGCAAAAATGGTGTAAGGAACCTATATGAAACAAATAAATAAATATTTCGAATTTAAAAGAAGTATTAAATTATTTACCATTTGACTCCAACCAAAATTTTTGAATTTTAAAATTGGTTCTTTGGTTGGCATCTCCACGCGTTGTGGTTGGTGAACATTACAGTCGCGCATATGAACTTTGATAATTTCCTCTGAATTGCTCCTTTTTAGACATCGGCGACAATAAAACGTCTTATGGTCACGTTTGGTGAATCCACTGAACAAACGACTTAGGTGGCGGATCAAGACGCAATGTTTATTTTTACCGTTTGTCACCAAAAGTAAATCAATTTCCCTAGACTCGGGTACACGTTTTTCACTTACATATCGCGGGAAATAACCCTTTTCGTATGCGAAAATGTTAATTGATAGGTTATTCGCCTCTTTTTAAGTTTATAAGCATCCAGTTCGAATGGGAATGTAATACCGCACAAATCAAGTTCGTTCTCGTAACGCTTATAATTATAAATACGGCTAGGGTGGTCTTGGGTTGGGTGTAGTTTAGCCAAGATAGACCACAAGAAACATTTATTGTCACTTGGGTCATCAGGGTTCACATTTACCGTAGCCCGTTTATTTTCAATCACGGGCGATAATTGAAAATATGTACCACCTACGAGAGGCAAATATTGTATAATGTTTATTTGTAAATACAAAATTTTATCTAAAACCCAACCACTTCCTAGTCCTTCGTAATTGTTCATGCTGTCGGCAATTTTGTCTCGACTTGAGTTTATTTGTTCGGGTATTACCTCGGGTGACAGCGTCGCGTGTGTAAATCCCCTGAAATACGGCATTGCCTCAACGTCCGTACCAGTGTTGCCAAGTTCACGGGTATATCGTGCCCGCACCACCATATACCACTTGATACCTTTATTGGTACTCAGATAGTTTTGAAGATATGTTTCTACCTTAGCAAGGTGTTCATTTATAAATAACACAGGGTCAGTAACACCATCTGGTGCCGTTATCCTAGCCGAAAAAATTGCGTCACCAAGCGCGTTAACCTCCTCTATTTGAAATGGATGGATTAGCTGGTAGCACGGCTGGTTGTTGACCAACTGGAAGGGCAACGGGTAAGTTAACGGGTAAGTTAACGGGAGAGTTAGTGGATGGGTTAGCAGGTGGGTTAGTGGATGGGTTAGCAGGTGGGTTAGTGGATGGGTTAGCAGGTGGGTTAGTGGATGGGTTATTGGGTGGGTTAGGAGCGTCGACGGCTTGCTGGTCAACAACGGCTGAACCAACTGCGATTGGTTGTTGGTGTTGGGCTTGAATATTATCCCAATGCTCACCAAGCCACTCGTCATCCGCTTGAGACTCTAATAGATTGTTTAAGCATCCGATTGTTGAATCACTTTGTCTTCTTGACCATTTATAGAAAAAAAAACTTTATGTAACAAATAATAAAATTTTCTTGAAGAAACTTACCATTTTTAACTCGTTTACGATAAAAAGAGTCTGGTGATGAGACCCTTTTTACAGGCGAGTTTGGTGGTGGTAATTCACGTGGTGCGCCTGAACGAGTGAATGGTGGGCTGGCAACGATACGAGGTGTCAGATCGGACCGTAAAAACGTATCTAGCTTCGGGGGCGGCTCGAGCCGGGAAAACGTTTCGGATCTCGGGGACGGTTGAGTCCTCGAAGACGGTCCGGGTTGGAGAAACGTCATCGGCGGCGGTGGATGCGGAGAATTCGGTACCGTAACGGGGACCGCCCCGTGATTAAAATTACGTTGGTGACGAATTAAAACGTCTCGTCTCGAAAATGACTTATCACACACGGGACATTTTAACCTGGTATTACCATGAACTGATATCATATGACGGTTGATTTTGCCCTTTTGGGAGAAAACGGTTGAACAGATACTACACGAATACATCTTGAATATACCTTTTTCACCTCGTACCAGGACTTTTTATACCCTTTTTAGATTTGAAACTTCACCCTCACCCCGCCTTTGCGCGTTCACCACCAGTTCGCCACCAAGATTCTCATTGGTTAAAAATGACGTATGCCTAAACGGTGTCCGAGAGGGCGGTGAATTCTATGTTTACCCCAAACACAATATTGAGCAATTTTTGAGGAGCATCTCTCTTTTTCCCTATTGGCTGAAAGTGACGTATTCCAAATTAAGGTGACCAGTTAGGATAATGGGTTTCTTCCAGACACTTTGGGACTCTCTATAGCTTTACACGTTCACCACCTCTGATGTCTTATCTTTACTCGTTCTCCACCCAACGAAAAGCGGGGACTGTCAATCAGGATTAAAACCCTTCTTTTCGGTAGGAATTCATTAATACAGAGAAAGGCTGCTACCTTCTATAAACCTTTCATTTTAGCGGGGTACAGTCTGTACGTTTTCTTATGCACCACTCTCTATAGCGTTACAAGTTCACCACCCAACGGAGGCGGGGTCTGTCAGTCAGGATTATAACCCTTCTTTTCGACGAGGGGGTAAAGGGATGAGCGTCAACCATTAATACACAAAAGGCTGCTGCCTTTACACGTTCACCACTCAACTGTAGCTTTGGCTGTTCACTGCCGACACCGCTCTGCCTTTGTACGTTCACCACCTAAGTATTGCGTCACTCTTTCGTTAAACATAACTTTGCTAGTTCACCACCTGTACCACCCCTGCCTTTGTACGTTCACCACCTAAGTATTACGTCACTCTTTCGTTAAACATAACTTTGCTAGTTCACCCTACCTTTGGCTGTTCACCACCACTGTACTCGCGGGCGGTGCGGGCGGGACGGGTGGAGGCCTTCCACTGTATACTCCCTGGGACCGGCTCGAAGACCCTACTGGCGTCATTTAAGAAGGCAATAAGGTTGGTTTCAACTGAGCGGGCTGGTAGAAATCCGTGTTGGGTATCAGCAAATAGCGGCCTAAGCCAGTTATAGATTATAGTATGCATGACCGAATCAAAAATTTTAGCAAAACAGCAGAGTAGAGATATCGGGCGGTAGTTTTGAACATCGCCTGAGAATCCACTCTTGAAGATTGGTGAGACTATGCCAACTTTCCAATGCGAAAGGAACACTCCCGTGTCCAGCGAAAGGTTGAAGATATGATATAGTAGGGGCACAAATATGTCAGCACAACCCTTTATAATGAACAATGGTATATTGTCAACGCCCATTGATTTAGTGAGCTTGAGATTTTTAATCGCAACTCCGATGGCGGATTCTTGAACCTTGACGTGGGATAAAATGTTATGACTGTCCATTTTGCCGGGTATATCGTAATTTTCGACGTTAGTATATTTAGAGCTCATCTTTTCCCCCCATTTCCACATCTGCTGCGCGTATATTGGCAATTTACCGGTTTGGTCGTGGAAGACGTCAACTCAGCTTGAGAAACTTTTAGGCCTTTTTTGGGTCGCGCTCTAACCTCAACCACTTGTCATATTTTAATTCTGTAAACGGATTTAAAATCAGCGTGTTTCACTTCATAGGCCCGTCTTTTCACGATTTATAATTTAATCAATAACGCCGAGAAAATATAAGTTTTTGAAGCCAGGAAATTACGGTTTCGAGGCATCCATTTTCCCTCTTAAGTTTCAGATTGGCGCGCATGCGCAACGGGAACGGATGGAAGCAGAGAGAAATTCTCTCTGATGGAAGTCGGAAAAAAGTTGCCAACTTGCCGACACGGCTTCGTTTTGATGGCGGTTATAATGCCGCGTGCCCGCGTGAAATGTTAATTTTCATATTCTAACATGTTTAAACATAATGATTTTAAAACGAACAAATCTTCGATGATAAAAGGTAAATAATATAGTTGGATTTCATTTCAACCTAAGTTTTGTCACTTTACGGTATTTGGTAATTCTAAATCGATTTAAATAAAAGTTAGGGGAAAATTTTGGGCCTTGGGTATTATCACTGCCATAATTAAGGAACCCGACCATAGACATAGGAACTATACTTATACCTAGACGGAGTATTGCAGATTCTGAAGGCACTAGCTTTTTGTGCCCGGTTTTCAGTCCCACGCGCGTCTCATGTGTGATATGGACAAAATTCCGTGGCGCCACCAAATCGTTTGGTGGAGAATGGAGAAACTATAAAAAGCGGAAAATTCTAATGCTGGACGCAAAAATGTATTTGCTTACCGAGACTTCGAAAATAAAGTTAGTTTTTGGTAAAATACAACGCGAAATAAAATATTTTACGTAAATTTAAACTTCAAACAATTGAAAATGGTACAAACTTGTGTGGCTTCCAATCGTCAAAGTCGGTCACCAAAGGAAAAAATACCATTTCACAAGTATTTCTTGTTTTTATCATAACAATTTCAGGTCTTTGTTTAAAACCTTGTATTGTCCATTTTTCACAATAAAGATTACCTCAATCTAACTTAAACTTGTGCTCAAAATATCTTAAGGCAATAAATCGATTGAACTTAATACCCGGAAAACACTTTAAAGAATCAGATTATCATATTGGCAAAAACGCGAAAGATCTCACGCGGAAAATTCTTAAGGAAGACTCAATTCCTTCGGTTTTTGCGAGGGGAAAAAGTGATCTAACATTCACCTTAAAAAGTTATCAAGGAAATTGAACAACATTTAATGTAAATATTTAGAAATTCGAATGGGCATATATTGCCATCCTTCAGAGGTATCAAGAATATGAAGGATTAACGTTGGCTAACAAATTATCAAAATTTCATATACAGTTTAAAACTCAAAAAATGAAAGTCAACTTGGCCGCACAAACAGTTAGCAGTTCTGTCCAAAAAGCATAGAATTTTTGAAAGAGCTAGGCGGGCCAACATCTAAATTTATATCAAAAATTGATCGGTATCTACAAAAAAAACAATTTTTAAGCAACTTTTCTCCACAATTTTGACACCGTACCTTACCTCACTGTCCCTTGCAGTTTGTTTGAGGTATTGAACTCTCGAAATCCATGGGCTAAAGGTTACAAGGCACCAATTCGGCTTTCCAACCTTGAAATAACCAAATGTTACATAATGAAGACTAAAGAACTTCTATTCAATTTAACAGACCTGGAAGGCAACTTGATTTTTTAAAGCCAAAGAAAGACAGCCATTTCTGGTTTTGGTGTCACAATTCACAGTGTTTTGGACATTGGAGAGAAGTACATTGTTCCCCCTGATGGACCACTGAAGTATATTTTTTAAAATACCAGATTTTGCAAACAATTGTTTATTTTTTAAGGTACCTTTTAACTTAAAAACTTTCGCAGGACCATTTAGAGTTATATTTTAAGTTTTTAACACAATTCGTCAGCGAGGAGGTTGGAACAACAATCCTACTTGTAGAAACTTCACTGCTGCATACAAAAACACGTTGGTTACTAAAATTGAAAATCAAAAAAGTGGCCACTTAATTGCTTTGGACAACACTCACGTTCCAAATTTGTGCATGGTGCCAGTTCCAACCAACGAACTTAGAGTTATTAAAGAAGAATCTCTAGAGGAAGAAATGGATGACTTTATTATGTTTCTTACTGATGAAACATCAACATCCAACATCTTACGAGAAAACATAATCCGTTATATGGCTGGTTTTGTTGTAAAGAAATTACAAAAAGAATTAAAATCCGAAACATGTTTACACGCTTTAGACGAAAGGCATTCCTCACTATCAAGTCATAGCTATGTAAAGGGGGATCCAACCAAACTTCTTCTCCTTTTAAAGGACAATGGTGGATTATGTCATCCGACAGCTAGTGTTCTCAAGATTTGTAGCTTGACCGAGAAGGCAGTGAGATACTTTGGATCAATTCAAACTGTGGCTAAAAACATTGACTTAAAAATAGAATGTTTGGTTCTGCGCCAGTTAGTAACGGACAATATTTTTCCAACTCTTACTGAACACATGTTTGATGACGAACTTGGATCACAACACCACGTTAATGTTTTGATGGGAAAGATTATCAAAATATAAGTTAACATAAGGCTGAGGAAAATAAGCAGAGACATAAACAATCAAATGAAGAAAGAAGCTATTCGAAAAAGACTCACCAAGCTAATACTTTTTCAAGGGCAATAAGAGTTCTTTAATCCTTTATCAGTGTGTGTAGAATCCCTTCCACAATTATACCTCCCTTTTACATCCTTTGATTGCAATGTCAATAGCCAAATACTCAGACACTGTTTATTTTTATTCCTATTATCATGTATTTCTGCTATTATTTATATTAATATTGAAACTAATATATTCATAAGTATTACATTAACAGATAAATATCATTAATATTTACTCACATTTCATTATATAATTTGGAAATTTATTGGTACATTCCTCCATACTTCCTTTGTTGACATCTTACAGCTGACTTACTTTTTTTAGTATAGTCAAGGCTATGGCCTAGGTATAGTTAGCCGCGCGTAAACGCCGTAGGCGGCGCCACGTAAATTTGTCCATATCACGCATAAGAAAGCGCCATTGCTCAAAACCGGCCTCAATTTCGTAGATCCAGCAGTTTGTCTAGGTATAAGTATAGTTCCTATGTCTATGAACCCGACTTTTCCGAATTTCGCCTGGAATTCGGTAACAGGCTCATGGCGTATAGTCAATGTAAAAGCACCGTGATATCGAATATAGGGTACGTATTATCTTTGGTGGAACTAAACTATCAGTATTTTTTGAATGTTTAAGTTTTTGACAGCTGTTAAGTTTGACAACTAATAATTTTCAAGCTTTAAAATTTGAAATGCCAAAGAAACAAATGAAAAAGGCAAAACGATGGTCTGAGTATTTGCGCAACAAAGGTAATAATGTTTAAGTGGTTGAACTAATATAACAATATTTTTTGAGTTTTTAATTATTTTTCTATTCAGACCTTAGTTCGGCACTTTTATTAGAGACACTACAAACATTTAATTTTTAATTTTAGAAATCACTAATTTTTAAAAAAATTATAAAATTGGGATGTAATTCTTGTAAAGCAGCACGTCTCATAAATGGGCATATATTATAACAAAAACAGTTCTTCGAACTAAAAAAAAAAGTTTATAGCTCCTTAAATGTGCAGCCTTAAAGCAAAGATAATCTAGACATATATTATTTTTATTGTTGATTAATATGTCAAATTCATTTAAAGTATTATAAAATATTCCTGTGAACAACAGAATGACGTCATTCCACCTTTCAAATCACAGTCCACTGCTCCTCCAATTTTTAACACAAAATCTTTGATCCAATTTTGCCCACAAAGGTATCCATATTTATATTTATTTTCTTCCCTACACATTTAACATAAAAATTTTAAAATTTATTATTATTATTATTTTATTTTTCGTTGCAGATTATTGCAATACATAAATAATACTACATCGATGTGGAACTAAAAACGAGAAAAACAAAATTGGTTCGACCAATAGGGACTTGGCAGTGCTACGTCACAGTTTTCTTCAATAGTTTTTATCGTGGGGAGAAACATATGACCACAATGGCGGCCATGGCCAAAGCTACGGAGTGCCAAGTCTCTATTTTGAAAATAGCGCGGGCGAGCCTAAAAAATAGACCTACTGAATGACAGATAAAGTAGCCCAAAAATCGCCCAAGCTTTTTTTGGTCTCCAATCGGTTTGAAAGTAGCCCAAATTGGGCGACTTTTCGCCCAACTGGCAACCCTGCTGAGAGTGTTGTTAAAACTAATTAAAGCATTAATCTGGAAAATTGAGGGGCCTTAAATAAACGCTTTACCTTAAAAATAGAGTTGCTGGTTCGAAGGTGCCTCAAGTTCCCTCAACCATGATGAAACACTTCTCCCAGATTTGAACGATCACATGTTTGACCAAGAGGTTGGTTTGAACTATATCATTTAAATTTCCCCATCCCTAAAGTAATTAACTTTTACACCGATTTAAGACTCAGTAAAATAGCGAAGAATATTAATGAGAAGGTGAAAAGGGAAGGCATTAGGAAAATACTAAATTTATATTGTTCAAAGGCCAAAAGTAATTTTAATTTTAACAGGTTGGAGTTATGTTAGAATAATACAATATTTACTTTTTATTATAATCACATTATTAAACGTTATTTTGAGTTTCTTCATAGTATTTAAATATCTAAATACAAATTACCACCCTTGCAAAAAAAGTATATAAGCAGACGATATTTGCAAATATATAGTTTTTGGAAAAGATAGAAGACGTCACCGCCGAATGATAAACATTAAAGTCGGTGAAGAATTTGTCCCGCGAAACCCTGATTTCTGAGGTCGTATATATATCTCAATGCCAAGAAGTTAGTAAGAACCCAAGGTTGAGCCACGGCCAACTTTGATTTCGCGCTGCCGCGCTATAGCGGCCATAACAAAATTTTCAAATCCCATGTAAATAAGCGAAAGAAAATTGTCCCGCTAGGGCGCTACGTCTCCTCACAAAATATGTAAATTTTATTACAGGCAAAGGCGGGGGACTCGGAATTAAATCCGGAAAAAACGTTTTCTCTCGTAATAACATAATTTTTTCGGAAAAAACACGTTGGCATAAATGAAATGAAAATAACACGTTTTAGAATTATGTTCGGGTAAAATTGCCAGATAAACTAAACTAATTAAAGGAAATGTTTTTTTATTCAAAGAGGGGAGAATTTCATATAAAGAGACGCGTAATTGATACAAGGCGCCATTTTTGAAAATCGGGCTTAGAAACGTCTCAGTAATTTTTGATTTATTGTTATTAATAATAAAACGTATATAAATATGAAACCATACCGTCTTGTACCTCAAATACAAAAAATATGGCAGATTTGTCTTTTCACAAGTTCCCAAGCAATGAAAATCTTCGGTTATTATGGTTAAAAATCATTAAATGAAAAGATTTTCAAATGAGTGAAAATGGTAAAGATGTAGTCTACATTTCAAGGACGACGATTATATTTCAGGTTTGTATCTTTATTTAAAAAAATATTTATCAGTCATGTTGAAAGTGCTAGTGCAAGTTCTTCAGGAAAAAATATTTCTGAGGTGGCTGAAGATGAAATCGAAAAAGAAATTGTAGAAATATAAAAACTCAATAAAAGTCACCATAAATAACTTGCAATCAAAATTTGGCGTCAAAACCTAAAATTACAGGTTAATTAAAGGTTACGAATTTTCAAGGAAAAATGGTTTCCTCAAGCTCCCATCAAAGATGACACTGAATAGATACGTTGGAAAAATTAATGGTGAAACGGGAGTTACAAAAGCCATCTCCTTGGTGTGATACAAGACCTTCTAAATTGTCCGACAATCAAATTCCTGAAGACTATAAAAATATTTTAGATGCCCTTTTGATCACTCCTGAAACTCAATGTTCTACTTTAAAATTAGCCTGTGAAGCATACTTAGCTGGGTATGTTTTGACTTTTGAGGGAATTACAAAAGAAGGAATTTTGTGGCTGCTGCGTTGTAAACATTTCCCAGCCATGTCACAGCTCTCCACTGTTGGATTTGATTAAAAACCAAGATAGAGGAAATCTTAAATATCAAAGTCGTCCATTCATATTAATTGTATCAAGAATAGTCACCTTTGTGCAACATTTGCGGGTCTCAAGGTGTTTACGATGAACTTGAGAAATGCATTTTGCCAAAGCACGAACTCTGTCCACTATTTTATAGTTGTGATCCAGAACCTGCCAAATTAATTGCAGGAATAGTCTGTCAGAAAATAGTCCCTCCGGTTATGGATAACATAACGCGCACAATTTCTGCTAAGCATGAAAAAAAGCCAATATCTAGAAAAGAATACAAACTTCAGTAACATTTACTTTGTTATTCAAAGATTCACTTTACAACTATACTAAAAATATATCTATTTAATATCAAGAATAATTATCAACAACATTATTTTAAAGATGTAGGTAAATAATTACCTAATTTAAAATATTTGAATTATTGGTTTTATAAAAAATACTATTCATAATTACGCATTACCGTGATAAGGTGTTGACCACATCTGCCGGAGCAGAGCCGGAGATACACATTTTTTATTTTTATTGTCGTAGAATATAAATAGAGTATTAAAAATATTTCAAAGCTAAATTATAATTTAAATATAACTAAAATATTAATTTACTCTTTCGTTAATAAAATAAAAATATAAAACCTGGGAAAAAACGACTTTTTCTTTGAAGAATAACAGCTGATTGCACTGGAAGGCGGCAATAAAAAGAGAAAATATGTGAGGAGTTCTAGCGCTACTTCTCCCTGGCGGGAAAAATCTTATTTTGCACAAACACGGCGATTGTTATGGCCGCTATAGCGCGGCAGCGCGAAATCAAAGTTGGCCGTGGTTGAGCCATAGAGATAGAAAAGAAATATAGGCACTATTGTATCTGGCGAAGTTGACCGCGAGTGCCGACCCCCTTTTCGCCAATGGAAATAAGGAATTTTTCAAAACTAGTCCTTAGGATTAGTGACCCCTACATAGATATAAGAAATGTATATAAAGGTCTAGATAAATTTCGGGGCGTCTAAGCCTAACATAAAATACGGAATTGACACCTAGCAGACACCGAGGAAGGCACGTGACCAAGAGCGCGAGCTCTCTTAGCATTTTAGTACTAAGCGCTTGACCTTTCCGCAGGCCGTAGTCTTTAGACACCATCTGTTGGTGACTTTTAGTATAATTTTTAAGCAGGAGACAATGGCTCTCGCGACGATAGCACGAGCTTTCTTACTGATAGATAGCGCCCTATAAGGATAGCCTGCAGAAATTACGCGTTTCTACTAGCTGTCACCTCCGTATTCACTCCCTTTGTAATATTTTATCTAGACCTTTATATATGTTTCCTATATCTATGGACCCTATTGTCTACAAAAATTAACTGGTCCTTAGGACCAGTGACCCTTACCATGATTTTTTTTATTGGTCCCATTGTAAATTATTTTTTATGGAATGTGAAATGTGGATAGGTCTAGACTCTAGAAACCATATAAATGTTTATAATTCGAGAAGGCGCGAATCGTGAATCGTGCCGCGTGGTGTTTTACTTCATTATTCATTGTAACCAGGAATTCATACATCGAACTTGGAATGGTTATCTCGGCCGATTTCCGTCTCTATCTAGGGGACCTTTTTTTTTCATCATTTTGACGTCAGAGCATACGTGTTTTCTCATACGATTTTCAATGGTATTAAATCCTAGTTTCAGATAATTTCATCCCCCTGTGTCGAAAAAAGGTTCAAACATCTTTTTGCTTTTCCCTTCGCTATCGCTCTATTGATAGCGACGGTCACCTCGTCATTCGGACTTCGCGGTTCTCAAGGGCATTGTAACTGCTGCCAATTTGACAGCGCTATAACAATGCCGGACTTAATCCTTCCACATGGAGAGGTCGGGAGAGCGAGCTGACCCGTCGCTATCAATGGTGGGGTTTCAAACCCTTAATTTCGAAATGGCCGGGGAGTCGAACAACAAAAACTACAGTTGTAAAAACGGGAGGATGTGCGGGGTAAAAACTCCTAAAGAGGGGAGACACGTCACTGAAAACGGTCCCCGAGATCTTACCATAGGGAATACGGCCAGATAACCATTCCAAGTTCGAGGTATGAATTCCTGTTGTAACTTAATACCACTACTAAAGGTTGCTGGTAACTTCGTAAGCCCTTCATCTCTAGTGTGAGTTAGAAAGAAAAAAGTCGGAGTAGAAATGGACGCTTCAATAAAAGATACTCCTTTTTTACTCCCCTCTCTAAATTCATCTGGGAAGGAACTATTTCCGGTCGGTCGGTTAAATGGTTAAAATGGCTAGCCAAAATGTCAAATTTAAGCCAATCGGAGACGCGTTTTTGCCCTCATGAGAATTTTGCGTCAGATAAGAAATGCGTCGGCTCACATACGAATGTTAATTTTCGATAATATATTTTAAGGTAAAATATATAATGTTACTAAAACTAAGTATAAGAAGATAATATTATTATTATTATCATCCTCGTATGGTATAAACAATTAAAATTATACGGAATATTTTTATATTACCGGGCAATTTAAAGGCTTCTCATGGAGGCAGAGTTAATTCATTTCGTATTAAATTATCTTTCGGAAAAAGATGAAAACTAATTCCTTTAGAACTAAACGTATTACTGTTGCAGTAAGGTATGCAACAAGTGTTTCCTTTTAACCAGGTAACTTTTTTTGGCACTATTGTATCTGGCGAAGTTGACCGCGAGTGCTGACCCCTTTTCGCCAATGTAGGAAGCCATGAGATGGGCAGATTACGTGGCGCCATCGACGCGCGGTGAAATGAAATACATTATGTCTTTTGGAAAATCAATTGTCATTTGATGTAAACAAAGGAAGGATAGATGGCGTTGCAAATTCTGCCCATCTCCGCTTTCACACATGCGTGGGGGGGATGAATTTTCCCGGTCAAAAACAGGGGTGCCTTAACGCGGTAATCTTCCCTCTATTTCTTTTCTATCTCTATGGGCTGAGCTCTCTTAAATTCGTCTGCAATAGTTTTTAGACTAGTCAAAACGCTTATAATAAAAGGTGGGTAAAAATGTAAATATTTCGATCGTCTAATTCTAATATCATTTTTGAGACGTTGAAGTTCACTTCCCTTGTTTCTTACTCTATTAAATTTTCAATGCTCCAGTGCAGCCTAAGAAATGATTTCTGGTATTTCTGATGGAAACACTGAAAAAATTGTTCTATTTTCTCATCAAAATTAACAAACATATTAAATGAATATAACTAATATTTTATTAATATTGAAAAAATCAATTATAACTGAAGATGGAAGCTGACCTTTTAAAGTGTATATGGTCATTTAGTTGCTGTTTAGTTCTTTCCATTACTTATGTTGGTAGTCTCTACATTTGGGGTACTTGTGATAATAGGTAGAATTATTTATTTTATATCCTAAATGTTTTTTTTATATCTAAATATAATTCTTGTTACAGAAATCATCCAACTATTGTGAAGAAAAGATTTTTTAGCGTTTTAGTTATATCTATAATTTCCCCGTGCTTCGTTCTCATTGGCACTGATCGAGATTACTTTGGTCAAGAAATTTACATATTTGAATTAATGGGATTAAGAAAAAATGGTGTTCTATTTGCGATATTTCTTCCATTATTTCTTACAATGGTAAAAATAAATTAAAATAACTGGAAATGGTATTAATGCTGATTTTTTTAACTTTCTCAGTTATTGTTTCTTGGTCCCTTGTTTCTTCATTATTTAGACGGTGTTTATGGGACTTTTTTAAGTAATTAAATTATATTTGGATCTGAAAAATTTAGTTTTTGTAATGAAACTTTCATTTAAGATAAAAATTACTGGAAAACCAACATAAGAAATTTGCTCTGGCTAAGAAACCACTTAGTGGTTTGTATATTTGATTTACTTCTTATTGACATTTTAAATTCTTTGTACTGAATGTTTAAATGCATGTGAAAAAGAGATTAAATTGCATTGAATTTGTGTTTTTCAGGCACCTTTTTCAGAAGAATTTACTTTTCGTGCCTGTATGCTGCCTATTTTAGTGCCTTGTTTCGGCGTAAAAACAACGATAATTCTTTGTCCCCTTTTCTTTGGAATTGGTATACTACAATAAAAATTTCCATCTTTACAATTTATTTTCATTAATTAAATTTATCCATATTTCAGCACATTTTCATCATTTGGTCGAGAGATTAGTTAGCAACCATACTTTCAAACAAGCCTTTTTAATATCTTGTTAGTGCCTTTTTAAATTTTTTTATTTGATTTTATTTTAATTAAATTTAGCAAATGATGCCTTTTGCGGTTCTTGTATTTTTCCAGTATTTCAGTTTTTCTACACTACGATCTTTGGAATGTATTCTACTTATTTATTCCTAAGAACAGGTGAATATTTTTATATCTAAAACTAAAATTCCATAGTAAATGTGCTTTGCATGGGTACACGTTAAGTGTAAAATATGAATCAATATGTATTTCGTTTTAGGAAACATTTTACTGAGAGCTATTCACATTTCTGGAAGAAAATCACGCCCTTAAAGGCTACGTGAGAAGTGAGCAGCTGCTGCTAAATTATGATGAAGCTCTCAATAGAATCTGTGGTGTGAATAGCTCTCAGGTAATACTTTGTATGCTAACTAAAGGAATTAAATCTAGAGTTATAGTGCAAACCCTTAGTGTTTCTAAAGATAATATGGACCTTGTATCCTAGATTAGAAACCACTGCCTTGCGCTTAGTCCATTTACTCACTTCCTGCTGGAACTCCGAAAAAATTACCTCCACTATTACCATGGTAACTAACTATAGATCGGGCCCTACAGCAATCCACTGACGTCAAGTGCGGAAGTGGGTAATCGCTTCCTTACAAAACTGTCAATTGGAAAGCTCTTTAATTTCGAATCTAGGATACGGAATTATATATTATCTTTGTGCTAAAGGCACATTGAACAACTGTACTGCATAACAAGCTCGTGTTTACTCTGCGTATGTATGAAGGTATCGCCAGAAGCGGCTATGTTTAAAACAAAAACTTATGTTTATTATTGTTTTTTGTATTCCATTTTAAGTCTCATTCTCATTTTACTACAATTTTTTATTTTATTTGACTCTTATTTTAACTGTTATTTGACATTTGAAATATAACTGAACTGAATTGATGTTTCAAAAGGGTGGCTTTTGATGGCAACCATAAAACATTTAAACCTTTAGTAAAAGCCTCTACTCTTTTTTAAACATGACCGCTTTTTGGGATAGTTTCGAACCTTGAGTTGGGAATATAGTAATTTTAGAGCCAAAACCTGTATTTGATGGCTGGTGGCACTTTCTTGAAATCATATACGAACCAAAACAGTTATCATTAGTCAGTGTCGTCATCTACCGCAAGTTGGTGGTGAGAATAATTTAAGCCAGTTGCGCTATCTATCACTAGCTTGAAAGGAGTTTAAGCAGACGACATTTTAAGAAATTACATTTTCTTTCAAGAAAAAAGTTAAAAACTATTCGTGAGTTCTGAACCGTTCAACCAGTCCCCATGCGCACTATTCGGCAAAAAAAATTCTAGAACTACCCAAATGCAAACTATTCGCAGACAAGAACCTCTTGTTGAACCGTTCGGAACCGTTCTAAATGGTACCTGCTCAAGAGCAAGTACTGGTCGGAACTCAAGGTTGAAATCTCTAAAATTCGTCTGCACATCGGGCTGCGTACGTCAAATCGTACGAATCACAACTATTCGTACAAAAGTTCTGAACTATCCAGAACTTTTGCGTGACGTCACAGCTTAGTCCTAGGCCGTTCTCTTAACGGTTCAGAACTCACGAATAGTTTTCAGCTAGTGTTCCTCAACACCCCAGACACAGCAGATATAAATTGTGGCTCTAGAAGACTAGTAGAAGTACTATATTCCCAACTCAATGGGTTCGAACTTGAGCAGTCGCTTTTAGGCTTAGTTTCCAACGGCGCGTTTTTCAACACGTCTCTGAGGCATACTATCGTTTTTAAATGCGTAACGTAAAATAATGAAAATCAAGCCCCATTTTTATGCAAAGGGGGGCATGGGGCACCTGATTTTAGCAAGAATGTATTGAAGTTACTATGAATATTTGAGCATAGCATTAACCCCTGGTACCATCCTAGCAGTTTTTGTGGAGAAAGTTCGTCTGCATTTAAGGCGCATTCAAGGGAAAGCAGACGAATTTAATCTACAAAGGCTGCGAGGATGGGAATCAGAATCCTGTAGTCCAATATTCTTAGTCACTTCAATACATTCTTGTTTTTAGCTAATAACAAGACTTTTTTCCCCTTTGTTATTCTGACACTCGCCCTCCCTCCCCCACATGACACCAGTGATGCCAGATCAAGGGCAATTTTGACCCCAAAAAACGGGAAAGATAAATCAGACCGAAAATTTCGGGGGATGATTTTATAGCGAAAGTAATTTAATTAAAATGATAAACTGATTGCCTTTGAAAATTAATACAATAAAAATAGCAATTGATGTTAAGGCTTTGGCGAACTCGTTGGCATTTTAGGGTTCCCTTAAAGAACTAAATTATAAACTGAAATAGATATGATTATTATTTCTAAAACAATGAATGCCACTTTTCCCAGGGTTTCTTACGTAAATGTTACGTAAATATCATTGTTTCTAGGGTTTTGAATAAACAAGTAACATTTGTTTCCGAAACGGAAAATTTCATCTCCGGGCTCTGGCATCACTGCATGACTACAAACTTTAAATTCCGTTTGCTATTGCTGTAGGGGCATTTTTATTCGCTAGGCGGCACGGGAACAACTATATTTAAATAATATATAAATTGTTGTTATCCCCCTATAGTATTCGCGACCGAAACGAGTCTAGGTGGCGTAACGGCGCTAGCTTCTCCGAGGTTGCGCCTATGATCTACCGCCAAACTAAAAAGTCATAAGAACATTTTGTTTTTCAATAAACTTATCAAAATATAAGCAAACAAAAATTATATTAAAATGCAAGTATCATTATTTTAAAGTCTTATTTACGAATAAGGATGAGGGAAAACTAATAGCGTCTGCTTTTGCCGCTACCTATCAAGGTTCCAATGGCGAACTATAGGGGGCGTAGCGATAGTTTTCGTTCGCGAATAGTCTTAGCAAAGGCCGTAAAAAAGTCTAGGATTTCTGATTCGTCGCGGCTCTTTTGTAGAGTTATAAAAGTGAGGTAAAAGCTACACCAAAAGTACATAATCGTTGTAAAAAGAATTTCAAATAGCTCTTCCCCTTCCGTCCCGTGACTTGGGTGTGTCTTCCCTATTCACAAAACACCAGATTTTAAATGTCCCCCCCCCCCAAAAAAAATTGAAACTAATTTGAGACCCTTCTAATCAAAAAATCACGTCACTTAAAAGAAAAACCTATTAGTTCAATCATGGACACTGTATCTCTAACCGGACGGGAAAAGCAGCCTCAAAGAGGTACCCCCTCACTGTCCCTTTGCGTCCTACTTCGTATTAGCTGAAATAGTCGGCCGTACTCGATTCGCAGGGCTGTCAAGGTCATTCGAAAGAATGTAAACCCCCATTTCAAACGAAACGTTTTGTCGACCACGTGACGAATTATATCGCCTTGACAGCCCCTAACTTTCAAAATTCTTGAACCTACCCCCCCTTTACAGAGAGACGGTGGCGGGGGCAGGTGATTTTGTATGGTGGAAGCTACAGCTTTTCCCGTCCGGTTAGAGATACAGTGTCCATGGTTCAATCGTGTTGTATTTTGGGGCAACCTAGCCCCCTCCCCCCGGCCATTATTTGTGATTACCATTTTTATAATAATTAATATTTAGCTTGTTCCCATAATTTCTGCCTTAATTTATCATTATTTGTAAATAAAAATGTTGATTAACGCTCTCTACATTGTAGGACACTTCCTAGCCTCATTCGTGGCTCACGGCTTTTGCAATTACATGGGCTTCCCAGACTTTGGTGAAGTTTTCCGTTACCGCCAACCTATGAAGTCCATTATACAGCTGGTCTTTGTACTTGGTCTTCTAAGTTGGGTCTTCCTTTTGCCGACGTTTACAGAACCATGGATCTACCAGAACAACCTCTACTGGGAAAACAAAGCCATTTTAAAATAGATATTTTTAGATATAAATGAATCGAATTCGTAGTTAATGAGCTTAAAAAACTTTTGAATGAATTCTATACACAGTTTTGATACGGAACTAGTTCCTATAGACAATTAGCCTTTTCAAGTAACACAGTCACCTATTGGCCAACGCGAAAAGCTCACTTAGCTGCTACATTTTCGTCTGTTAAGCAGACGCTCTTGTGTTTTAAAATGACAAATCGTCTGCTTAGCATTGGCCCCTTCATATCTCTACGTAAACTGAAAAGGTTACTTGGTTCTTTAATTTTTTTTCCCAAATAACTAAATGTAAAAGAAAAGATTATACATTTTAATGATGTATATCAATTCAATTATTATGATAAAGATAAATAAGTTTTAACGAAATATAGAAGTTTGTTGTGGTTATTATCATAAGTAAATAACTTTGGATATGTAAATAATTACCCTAACTAGGGGCATTTGGATTATGCCATTTCATTAATACCAGTTTTCAAATTTCACACACTAGACAGCTGAAGCCCAAGCTTAACCTAGCGACCTTTACCCTATGAGAGATCTCTCTTCTCCATTAATAACATTTCGATTTTTTCTGAAAAACCCACAGTTCCCCAGTGCAAAGAAAGAATATACCTTTCAGTTTTCAAGCCAATTTCAATATCTTAGTTAATTTGCTTCATTTGGTATCACTTTCTTGTGTAGGAACTTAGGAAGCTTCCATTACTCTAAACACGTACCGTCGGTTCCCAATGTTATATTCATATAGGATTCGGTAGAAACAAATAGAGCACATCATTATTTTCTAATTCTATCAAAACTGATTCTATTTTATTGTAATTTAATCGGTTGATAAATAAGTCATTATCCTTAAGCGGTAAAATTTTAACATTTTACATTTGTAGGGCGGAGTGATACGCCCGTTAGATTTTGAGCCGATATGCGGTGTATGCTTCCGCGGTTGTTCTGGAAAACCGCACCATTTGTATATTGCCTCGCGCCTCATTCATCCAGGGCTAATAATTGAAAAGCTATTTTCAGATCGCATAGATTGCGCAGGGGTTGTCACATAATACAAAACTCAATGACCTTGAACCATGGCCTCAAGGGCATTTAAAATTATCTCGAAAATTGTGGGGTTTAGTGACTCAGTTGCAATTAGAAAGGTGTGCGTCATCGTATTTTATGTCCAAGTGGATCTGAACCAATGTGAATTGGCCAAGAAAATAAACACCAAACAAGAAGGTCAGAAATAAAATGGTCAAAAGGATCATGCTTAACTGCTAATAATTTAGAAACTACTTGTGCTTCGACATTTTCAGGTTAAATACACTCTGGTAAAGATTTAAAAAAGTTATGGCACACACTCTTAGAATTTTAGCCGACCTTCCAAATCGATATACATTTTGAAAGACCTTGGCTTTCTATTGGCCAATTTATATCGGTTCCGACTTCCTAGCCACTTTGACATAAAATTTGATGGCGCACAACTTTCTAATTGGAACCGAGTCACTAAGTCCAACAGTTAAAACATTTTAGATTATATTAATTAATAAAAAATAGTGACTACAAAGTTAAAGAGGCTTATAATAAATTAAGTTGATTTCTATTAGATAAGCGCGATATAATAAATAATTTTGATTCATTTTTAAAATGCCTGAGCTTCTTAATTTGCATAGGAGCCATTTTGTCAATTATTATTATTATTATTATAAAAAATTATATTTTCTTTTTTTTTTGGTTTTAAAATTTTAAACTAACAGCGAATATTTTTTTCTTGTATTGTATGTTTCAGGTTTTTTCGCCATTAGCCTTTTAAAGACATTATGGTTATATATATATATATATATATATATATATATATATATATATATATATATATATATATATTAGTATTTATGTATAAAGATCAAGGAGCATAAATCGTATATTTGAAATATATAAAAGAGGTTTAGCGATCTGAATAACATTATGTTTAGCTATAGAATGGTTTATTTTCCATTACTCTATTTAAATTTGTTTAACAAGTATTACCCCATATCGTTATGCAAAATGTTAGACGAGAGTAAATTGAAGCATAATACATTTTGGGGCCGCTTTAACATTTCAAGGTAAACCATGTCCAATCTGACAAATTTTAGCCCTACTCCCAATCCCCCTCACGCTCGAAGAGTAGATTCTTACCTCCAAAATCCCCCCCTTTATCTAATTGGTTCTCTAAAACTGACGTCTTCGGACGCGATTGAAGCACGCGCCCGTGGCGTTTTTCGTCCCCCCCCCCCCCTCTCGGGTACCGTGGGGAAATGAGAGCATGATGCCCCCGGATCGTCTGAACGAGTCAACATAGTCATTTTCCTAATAAAAAAAATTCTTAGTTACAAGGTGTCCTAATAATCAAGATTAAAAATTTAATCATGAATTATTTTGTTAATCTTTATACAGCCAAAGGTACAGATTTTATTTTAATCAGATTTTATAATACGAGGGTGTCTTAGTAATCAAGGGAGTGATCTTCCTGGGCGCTAGATTTAATTCTAATCAGCATATTGGTTAATCCCCCACTGAGACTGTGTATATCTTATTGAGATTATTGATAAAGTTAATATTAAATTTCTGGGTTGCTAAAGTAGATATTTGTAGTGGGATTTAACGATATGATAAAAGAGTATTGGGAATGTAGCGTTAAATTTACTTGTTAAGTTCACTATGGAAAGATTTCGAATACAGAGCGTAAAAACCAACAACTTTCGGAGAAATTGAAAATTAAAACGGATTTTTATTATAATATTCCGGAAACGCCGATTCGGGAAGTGAAGTCATGAGTGATAAAAAAAATTTATTTCCTGTTTTTACTGTTGATCGAAATATAAATAGTTGGCGTCGAATAACACTTCTGGAAGCTGGTGTTAAAATGGACGAAAGCGCTATTTCTAAAACTCTAAACGACGCGGTTTTAAGCGATTACAATTCGCAAACTCAATCGCCAATAGTCAATATATCGGAGACATTTAATTGGACTCAACCTGTTATAAAAGACAATAATGTGTTTACCTCTTATCCAGCCGGTCTTTTAGAATTCGCGACCGCTTGTTGCGTCGTCTTCATCATTCTGGGAGTTCCCGGTAACCTGTTGACTGTTGCCGCTCTGTTGAAAACTTCCAAGTTGAGGAACGCAACTACGGCATTCATCGTAAATCTTTGTCTCGCTGACGCGTTCTTCTGTCTCTCCAGTTTACCATTAGCCGCTTCGACGTTTCTTCGAAGACGCTGGATTCACGGAGACGTTCTATGTACCCTGGCTCCTCTGTTCCGATACAGTAACGTAGCAGTTTCGCTGTTCACCGTCTTGGCCATTACCATCAACCGATACGTTCTCATTTGCCATCCCACCAAGTACAAAATCTTGTACACTAAATGGAAAACTGTCTTCATGATCGGATGCCTGTGGATGGCCGCCATCGGACTTCTAATTCCCTCCCTGCTCGGCGTTTGGGGACGCTTGGGTTACGACGAAAGCGTAGGAACCTGTACCATCATCAAAGTCAACGGAAAATCGCCCAAGACGTTCATATACGTGACCAGTTTCACCTTGCCCACTTTAGTTTTCATCGCGTGTTACTCTAGAGTTATTTACGTGGTCCGGAAGTCTTCCCGAAACGTCCAGGTACCAGTTACCACCTCTGGCGTAAGCAGAGCGGATAGTAGGGTCTTGAAAATCCATAGCCAGACCAGAAAGGATCTGAGATTGTTAAAAATTGTCGGAGTTATATACGGTACGTTTGCCATTTGTTTTCTACCAGTAGCTTTAGCCAAGATTTTCATGGTTGAGGACGAGTTTCCGGTTATTAACGTTTTCGGATACTTGGGAGTCTTCGTAAGCGCGTGTTTGAACCCTTTAATCTACGTGGCTATGAGTAAAGAGTATAGAAGAGCCTATACCAACTTGTTCGCGTGCTTCAGAAATATCAACCTGAATTCCGGTAGTCCTTAAAGGCCCCATAAGCCTTGTTGACGCTTTGTTTCTGACTGTATCCATATTTAATTTTGAGATCAAAGACGCGTGTGGATTTGTATTTATTGCTATCAACGTAACCAGGTAGTCATTCGGCCTACAAAGAGAAACAAAATACAGCTTCTCCTCAGTACAGTGTTTTGTCTATGCTTATAGGGCCTTTAAAGAGGAAGGTCAAATATTTAACTTAATTTTATAAAATATTAAGCGGTTATTTTTAAATGAATTTTTAAAATTTGTCTTTCATCACCTTGGAGGCGACAACAGCGCCCTCTTCCGTAACTTTGACGATCATTAACCCAAGCGTCTTCCGAATCCTTCCTTAACCATGCGGTGACATCGGGTGACATGCACCGGCGTGAAGTAGCTCGCGCCAGCAGCACGCGCGGTAGTATTAATCTAACCTAACTAAGATTATTTTTGACGGGTTGCTCTCATGGTGTATTTATTTTAAAATAAAATTGTGATGATTTTATAGAGATTCAGATTAAACCGAAAACGAAAATAACAATTTTTATATTTTAATGCTTAGGGTTTTTCATTTTAATTTGGGCCTTGGTCATCAAAACAAAAATAAGGAGATATTTGGAACATAATCATAATTAAATGAACCCCATCAATTTTTTTTTCGAAACACAATTCTCAGCTTTCTCGTGGGTGTGGCTTGGGTTCGTTGCCATGGAAACGCGTAAAAGTCGGTCATGATATTAAACGCCCATGGCGGTCACGTGATTATTTCGCAGAATCGTGTGGCGTTTTGTCTCGTGATCTGTGACGTGAAACTAATGTCGTGGTGGTCGTTTCAAGGCGGGGCTTAGTTATGGGGTATGCTTACGACAGTACGAGCAAGCACCCAATCTTAAAGCTTACCTTCATGTTTTGTTTGTCCTTTTTGATATTTTTAGGGTTGCCTATTTACGAGGGGTATTCACTTAAGTAATCAGGTGTACAAATCGTAGGTAATCACGTAAAATTACGGAAATCACAGAAAGTATTTCGAAAATCAGTAATCAGGTGTATAAACGTGATACCATAAGTATCATAATAACAATAAGTATGACAATTAACGAGATTTACAACCTAACTGATTTTCATAGTTATTGCGTAATCAAGATGTTTTCTCAGCACAGAGACCTCTATGTCTAAAATACGCGAGACTTCCGCTAAGCCGAAATATCTGGTTACCGATAGATAGGCGGAATATTAGACTAAAATGATAAAAATTAAAAGTTTTTCTCGGCGCCACGAGCTCATGTTTTTTATCACGAGTGATTCGCACGTGGGCTTCAAAACAAAGCCAAAGCCCCTCGCGACTCCAAAACGTGCTCTCCGATATTAGGCTTCAATTGTTATCAAAAAGTAGTCATCCAAAACGGTAAGTCGCGAGTCCAAGTCACAGCTTGAAGAGAGTATCAGTGCCGAAAAAAGGGTTCGGTTAGAAAATTAGCATTAAAGCAATAGGAAGTGTCATACTTATTGTTATTATGTTATTTATGGTGTTACGAGTGACTACCCTGTCGACTATTTATTACAAGCCACGGGCTTCGAGATTATTAGATCTCTTTGAAATGGGGAACGCCAGCTTTCTTTTATTTTTTACTTATATTTTCGGTTTTGGTTTGGCATTTTAAGGAAAACAAGTTGGCAAGCCAAAATATACCTCTCCTCGGAAGAATGGTCCCTAGTGGTATTAATTTCTCGACACGACCCCCAAAGATATCTCCGCAATTCAGAGTTATTTACGAAAAACGTATTCTCGGTGCGAACTCTGCCCGGTACAAAATTTTAATTTTAATTTAAATAATTGAGACGAAACAATCGAGTTTAATTTATTCAGAATATTATAAAATAAGTAGTTACAACAGCGAGTTAGACTTACTAAAACAATGCACAATTGAATTTAACCATTTTTACAGTACATGTTTATCAGTTGAATATAATACTAAGCAAATTTTAATGAAAGAAATATCTACAGATGGTATTTGTATTTTTCTCGCTTACGAAATACTTGCGCATCTTTAACGCTCATTTTATTTCAACGCTCGTAGACTTCCAGTTGACGTTGTGACACATACCGCATGAAGAAGACCAATGCCGTCCAATTTCCAATATCATATAATGACTCGCACACCCAGGAAATCATTGACTGCGTTAGAAATCGTAGATATCCAAATATCCACACCAAATATATTTACAAGAAGCAAAAACCTTACCATCAACAAAGCACAGAGAGCCACTTGACTAACCGCCAGCTCTTAAAGCAATTAACGTTAAATTATCTCCTTTGTATTAACACAACTATATATAGGTCGTTAAAAATACCCGTAAATAAATAACAAAAAAACTAACAAAGTGGACCACCCACAGGGTCTACCCTTTAACCCTCTTATCTCGGCTGACTGCGCTAAAACAAGATTTAACCTTTAAAAAAACCAGATTAGGCCTTCATAAATTCATTAATAAAAAAAGACTTTATTACCTATTATGCTTACGATGCGTGTCTTAATTTCAGTGAACCTAAGGAGCTATCGGTGGTTCTGTGGTAGAGCGCTCGACTGCCAAGCCGAATGGTCTGGGTTCGAAACCTGGGTGGCGCATTTGTTTTTAATCAATAGAGAAACGCTAAATTAGATTTTCTTCGATGCAATAATTTCAACCAAAATTTCGTACTCTATTAAATACGCTTCCGATAAAGCTGAAGGTCTAATTTCCAATAAGGTGTAACAAGTGTCGGTGGTTCTGTGGTAGAACGTCCGCCTGTCAAGCAGGAGGTCTCGGGTTCAAATCCCGCCCGATGCGATCGCAAATTGATACTAAGACGAATACCGTGTACAACTGGTGGAAACCCTGCCATTGGACGTTGAGAGGTAGCATTACACTCAGCACTCGGTCCGTCCCAAAGTCATTAAGAAGAAGTTGGAGAGAAAACGCCCATATAAACACAACATGCTCAACCATCAGAATACAAACACTACAAAAACGTAAAACACCAAACCGTCACGACGGTGAGCGAAAAAACACCATCCAAACCAAAACGCAAATGAATCTGCTAACGCTCACCGTCACACGGTGGTTTTGCCAACCCTTTGAGAAACTGCGTACGCAGTAATTACACTTTGCACCGAAAATGCGAACGCGTTCGCAGGCCTGACAGACCCACAGACCCACAGACAGACACGGTGGTTGTATAACCCCTCCTAGGGGACTTTGTCCCCTCGGAGAGGTAAAAATTAACGTGTAGGTCGACTTTTAGTACAGACTTGGTTTCGCACCAAAACTTGGGCGTCTAAATTGTCCCTCACAACGTCCGCCATTTTACATCAAAAGCCTACGAAGGGATGACGGTTTGGAAAGATTTTAATATGTAGATGAGTGCGAAAACCTGACTCATTTATGGGTTAAATTTTTAAACAAACCATTGTATACAGTGAAATAACAAAACCTCATTGGTTGTGCAAATATTCAATTTCAAATATTGCTATATTTTTAAATACACCTTCTTTACTTAGGTCACTTATAGTCCAATCGATTTAGAGTTGTAATAGAATTTTTCTCTTTTGAAATGTGTTCCTAAAATCGGTCTGAACCGCCCCTTAAAAATCCCGATGAATCCCCCCATGGGAAAGTGGTCAAAACTGATCACAAGTGGTCCAGCTAGATTTTATTTGGAAAAAACGGTGGGGGAAAGTTTAAAAATGTATCCTGTCTTCATGCTTTGAGAAAAAAGGCTGAAGTTTGGTGAATATACTTCACAGTTATAGGGGATAATTATTGGACTAAAATAATTACCGCCGCCATCTTGGATTCAAGATGGCGGACGCAAGTTCTTTGTAAATCACGGAATATCTAAGCAAAAAACATTATAACGTTGGCAAATACTCTTCAAATGGTATATTATCTATATTTCCGGTGTATCACGAGCTTGCGCAGTAATAATATTATACCGCTATTTTAAAAATCCAATATGGCGGCCGTTTAGCCCTAGAATATCGAAAATCGCAATTGTGACTGGGACGATTTATGCCGAGTTTGGGCTTATTCTACAGGAAATTACATTCTCGAAGCGTTCACGTCAAGATAAACACTATTTATTTAAAAAAATAAGAAACGTGAAATTAACCTAAATAATTTATTTTAAAAATTTGAAAACTTAAATATTTTCTGTATCGGAGAGTTCAATATCCGGTTTCAATGAGTTTTCGCAAATAGTCGATTGGCAAGGTCCGCAGGCGGACGAACAATTAAAGCCTCGTCTTTTGCATACACAACTCATATTGGAGCACCCCTTAATTGAAACATTTGCAGCTTACTACTTTTAGTAAGGAATTTGGAGCTGGTGGTAAGTCCACGGTTTTTGGAAGATATAGGCCATCCTCTAATATCCATCCCCAATCACAATTAAGGGGTCCAGATTTTTGTCGTTTACTTTCCATACAAATAGTTGATAGTAGACTTTAAGGCTGTGGTACTTCGTGGCAGATTCGGTAGGGGAAAGTCTCTCGGTTTTCACAAATGAACTTGTAGATGCAGCTTTTGAAACAAAGGCATTGTAACGACAGTTAGTTAGAGTATCGGTTGATTTACCACCAAACAGATAGACCATAATCTTACAATCAAGTTCGTATTTGCGATAATTCTGAAGTTGAAAATTGCGCAGCAAGTTGAAGGAATATTTCTCGTCTTCTTTTAGCTTACGGAAACATGACTGTTTGCTTACGCTTAATATCTTAGAGGTGGTATCGCCTCCGGTAAACGCGTGAAGAAATACATTGTAAAATTTCTTCACCTAATGAGTTTTGGATTTTCGTTATGTCATAGACTTTGTTCCGTTGGCCTCCCATAGTACGAGTTATATCACTACGAAAATATATTTTATGGTTCGATTGCTTGGCCCAATGCAACAACAAAACCAGCAGGTCCGTGTCTTCTCCAATTAAAATTGTTTCTGTGGAAGTTGACGACTCGACGCATTTCAAAACAATGTCGACGTCAGCGTCGCCTTTGGAGTGAAATACGGAGCATCCGAATTCTTCCAAGTGTTTAGCAATGAGATATATAATTCTCTGTTTGTTTGACGGATTAGATAAAAATGTTTCCTTCTTCCTAGTGAAACGCATCTTTGGTGTAAAATTAACCAACTGGTTAATATTCGACGATCTCCGATTACGGGTCATGTCTTTTATTGTCGGACCCGAATCGTATCCATTGAAAACGACTGTTACTTGACCATATAACCGAGATACAAAAGACGCGTACGAGTTGGCAATTTCGTCGTTGGAACTACCTTTTTTCCAAAAAACCCTGTAAATAAGTGAACCGCCGTCTAAAACGTATTTTTTTCAGTGATAGTTGGTCGTTTCCTCTTCCACTCAACGAGGCATATTCGTAGATAACCTTAGCCAGTTGTGATTTATCCGCTTTTCGTAACATATTCGTTTTCTCGAATAACGAAGGTGGGTACGAGCACAATTCATACGTCATCATATCTTTCAAGTCTACTTCGGACGACGTTGCTAGGACGTAAATTCTCTGAAAGAGCATGGCCGTATCGATTGTTTCTTGGCCATTTTCTAGTTTTACGCTTGAAGCAGAAGTGAGGGTTCTGATTTGGTCACTTCGTTTCTGAGTAAAGGAAAATATTTCCTTGCCATTCATGTTTTCTATGAGTTATGCACCGTGCTTTGGAAAATCATCAACGTTCACTCCCTCTTCCACCGTCACACCAGTGGCGATATTGCGAAGGGATGGGTCTTCGGTGTACGGAGATATACCTCGAAACCTTTCTAGCACCTTCTCCGTGTCGGATTTGTCTCGTAGTATCCGAGAGCTCGATAGTTCTTTGTGCTGTTCACTTGATTCGTACGAAATGCGAGTTAGGTCTTGCATTGCTAGATTATACTCGGAACAAATAGGTTCTTTGAGCTTCGCTCATTCCACTGCCGCGAGTAAGTCCACCAGTATCTCTCATCGACTTCATAAGGGTTTGCTCGATGAGTAGGTCAGGTGGAATACCAGACCACTTATTTTCTGCGCGTCGGACAACGTGATTCCCTTTTATAAATTTGGCGTATGTTTCAGGGTGCGTTTTCTCAAGTTGTAGCATGTTCTGAAGATGAAGATACGCTGACTTTGTGTAGTTAGTATGCCCCGCTGATGCCAAAACTGGCTATGCTTCCCCTATGCATTCGAGGTGCATTTCAAAGTTATTCATTCTATCCGCTGTTATAAGTTTCCTTATTGTCCCTACAATTTTTTTTAAACTCGAGCCAAAGATTACACGTTTTTGATAGCTGTCGAAGCTCTTCTCTAGTAGAGTCCAGCGTCTTTTTCACAAGGATGAAAGGCTTCGATACAGATAGATCATTCAAATCCATAGCTCCCGATAGAACTTCGTTATACGTTTCGGTAATCGCTACCAGTTGGGGACGCGTTGTGCTTTGGTCGTCTACGACCGCAAATGATACTTGGCTTCGTCGGGCTGCCGTTTTCGAGAGAGTCTGTCTTTGTCCTCTTGTCGGTGAATTTTTTCCGGCAGCTCACATGGACGCGAGAGCCGGGAGAAACGGTGACACTTTACGTATTTTGCTGAAATTATTTATTGTTTCCTTTTTCTTTTAGGAAAACTGTGGCATTCTCGTCTTCCGGAGCTCTTTTCTTACAGATGGCGCATAAATTTTCACTTGACATTACTAGTTTCACTAACTTAAATTATGTAAATAAACTAAAAGAGTATATATTTGAAAACACTAAAGAGCGGTAAAGGAAAAACGCAGGTGCGCGACCGCTAAGACGTGGGCGCCTAAGCCAATCACGTTGCGTCAGTCGACGTCGCCTCACTCGCCTGATCGTTCTGGTTTTTTTTTTATGAAAGGGTTATTGGTTTACGTTTTGTTTGGGGGATGGATATCGTTTATTTCCATATAAACAGGGATAATAAATTGAACGTGAAGCAAGCAAGCAATACGCACCGGCATGGCTGCAGAAATTAACACGTGCCGAGGGCAATAATTAAGATTCTTTACAGTAGTTACTTCACAGGCTACGGCTTTAAACCTGAGGTGTCAATGAAATACGTTTTAATTAATTTCACGTTTCTTATTTTTTTAAATAAATAGTGTTTATCTTGACGGGAACGCTTCGAGAATGTAATTTCCTGTAGAATAAGCCCAAACTCGGCATAAATCGTCCCAGTCACAATTGCGATTTTCGATATTCTAGGGCTAAACGGCCGCCGTATTGGATTTTTTAAATAGCGGTAAAATATTATTACTGCGTAAGCTCGTGATACACCGCAAATATAGATAATATACAATTTGAAGAGTATTTGCCAACGTTATAATGTTTTTTGCTTAGAGATTCCGTGATTTACAAAGAACTTGCGTCCGCCATCTTGAATCCAAAGTATGCGACCATGGGGACAGAATCTCCGTCTTGCCATATTCTTAGTACATAAATACATTCTTGCAATAATATGATTCATGCAGTTGTTAATAATCCATGTTAAATATGAGCTCTAAGAAAATACCAATTTAGTCACCGAGATAATATAAAATTCGAGAATGACATATTCTATTAATTTCTGTTCTGCAAAATTACATTAATGAGTATTTTTTTTATAAATTTCCGAATTTACATGACTTTTGGTGCCTAAACTACCCAAGTGTTTGATATAAATTTCCTCTAATAAACACATTTGAATCCCAGTTTAAGAATTTCTTTAAATCATATTTCCACTAATTTCAATAATTTAAAAGAATTGTTTGTCGTGTTTTGCTTACCTATTTCACCTTTGATACTTTCCATCTATCTAACGATAGGAAATCAAATGGCCTCAACAGCTTTTGTACTGGGTTGCCCACCAGGTTATCCTGAGGGTGGGTGGTGGCCACTCTTTAACATAGGATGGTATTTTATATATCTAACTATAGGAAATCACATGACCTCAACAGCCTTTGTATTGGTTTGCCCGCCCGGGTATCCTGAGGGTGGGCGGTGGCCACTGTTTAACATAGGATGGTAAATTATAAATCAAACGATAGGAAATCACATGGCCTCAACAGCCTTTGTATTGGTTTGCCCACCCGGGTATCCTGAGGGTGGGCGGTGGCCACTCTTTAACATAGGATGGTAAATTGTATATCTAACTATAGGAAATCACATGAGCTCAACAGCTTTTGTATTGGTTTGCCCACCCGCGTATCCTGAGGGTGGGCGGTGCCCACTCTTTAACTTAGGGTGGCAATTTATATATCAAACGATAAGAAATCACGTAGCCTCAACAGCTTTTGTATTAGTTTGCCTACCTGTGTCTTCTAAGGGTGTATAGGTTTGTCCACTCTAATACACTGATGTGGAACTAATATTACGGCCTGGGCCGGCTTGTTTAATTTAAATCCACTGGACTATTAAGCTATCAACAAAAAATCACCCATATGATTGGAAAAATATTTAATGAAAGAAACGACAGTGTTGGGTTCGTGGACTGTTCACAATGGCCACCCACGCATTTTGGTGCGAAACAAAATTTTCTATAGTTAACGTCAGTGTTGGGTAGTATTTTAAATACTGTTTTAAATACATTTTCAGTATTTGGCATTTTATTTTAAATATTTATTCCAGCAAGTATTAAGTATTTTATTTTAAATACCGAGAATGGAGTATTTTACCAATAACTTAACGTAAATTCACTAAAGAGTTATATTTCAATAAATATTAATCAGAGTATTTATGAAAACCAATAAGATATCGTTATTCGACCGTACACAATAGTTTATTAGGTGAGTTTCGAATATTTGGCACTAGATGTCACTAAGACAGACACTGGATTGCTGCTCCCTAAAAAATTATAATAGCTTATTTAGGATAATTCCTCTAAAATACTGTATTTGGCATATTCCAAAGATGTTTCAAATACAAAAAAGTCAGCTAGCACACTTCTTAAAGGCGTAAGTAAAGTAAAGTATATTCAAGCGGGTAACGCTTTAGAATAACCCCTAGCAGCTGCATTCTTTTTAACGTGGGACATCAACAACCCCCCCCCCCCCCCCCGTCGTGGATATTCGGCGCTACCATGAACGTTTTCTTGACTTACATCTAACCCTATTTGATATGTGTAAGTTGAACACCTTCCCTCCCGCGATAACTATATCTCTGGCGAAAATGACTTGATCTAATGTCCGAATTCGGATCCAATTGCAACTGAATCAAATTAAACGCATAAATCATGTTTTTCCCGATTCAATTCAAAGGTTACTCTGCTCATTTTATCGATTTTAATACCTTCTTCTCTCGCGCTCAAAATAGTTTTGACAATTTTTAATTCAATAGTTATTTAGCTATAAAACCCTAATATGAGTTGCGTTTTTATATCTGCTTAACCAATCAATCAGAAACCTTATTTATTTCTGAAGCGCTAGAAGTATGTTTGGTCTACGCAACTATAGTTTTAGGCGTAAATATTATATCAAAAGCCGTTTTTAGAGTAGTTTTCCCTTAAATTAAATTTAAAGTTGTCAAAATATTAAAGTAAAATCGCTCGTAAGAATAATATTTATGCCGTAGCATAAGATTGGTAGGATGTTTTAAAAAATGTCTTGTTTTCCAAAAATGGAACATTTTCCTGGAATAAAGTGGTCGGTCCTAAAGTGGTCGGCCCTAAAGTGGTCGGTCTTCAAGTGGTCGGTCCGCTCCTGTCAGAGGCGATTACGAAAGACGTCCAGTCTCGGTCCAGCCTCCAGCGGTACAGCCACTTTCTCTTCAGTATTTCGACACACCCTTGACCAACGTCGTAAAGCAGGGGCCTCAACTCCGAGAGAACCTGCATCTTGGATAAATAATAGTAGTTCCTACCTGGATATATCACTTGAAAAAAAAACCTGAACAGCAAATGGCTTATGCGACAGCAGCGCCGCTTCGGCGAAGTTAACGGATATTTTCCGGAACTCCCGTAACACGTGGCCTTCTACAAGGCAGAACCCGTAACAAACACTTACGAAATGCACACGGAACGCTAGAGTGATATATCCAGGTAGGAACTACTATTATTAATCCAAGCCTGCATCTTACCAAGAAACCTTCTATTTTACCACCATCTCATTTTCAACTAAAAAGGCATACCCAGCGCCATCTCCTGGGTACTCCAAATTTTCTGAAAATTAAGTATAACAGCTCGATTAATTTCTTGGTCTACATCCAAAATATTTTAAGCACTAAAAGCTTCGAAGCTCTATCAGAAGCAAAAACAATGGGTTCTCTACATAGATTGGTCTTTTAGTTCTACTCGAACTACGCACACATTTCTAAATTAATTATACCAAATTAACTATAAAGTTAATAATTACCAAAATTATTTGAAGCACTAGAGGACAGTGTTATAAATTATTTTTGAAAGAATTCCTTTAAATCCATAGAAGTCTAATTTTTCAATTGATCTCAGTACCCTTCCCCCTTAACATAAAAATATTTAGCAGCCCTTTGAAATGGGGGCCACACTCTTATCTCTCGTAATAACAGCTTTCTTGGGGCCCAGAATTGCGTTACTGGGGCCTAGGCTCGCTCTCAACGGCACTGAAAGTTACCTTCAACTCGACTCCGTTAGAAAGCGCCGCAAAAAATGTTTCAATTAACTTTTTAAATAAGCTATTATATAAAGTTGAATCGTCATTAATTGTGTAAATATTTCAATTATATTCTTTCTGTTTGTTTAAATATACACTCTTCACGATGGTTATCTTAGCTATACGCTAGAAATTGACCTACTAGAAATACGGTGACAAAAATAATAATTTTTACAATCTATACAACATTACTGTGAAAATATTAATATCAATTTTTTACACAAATTTAATTTAAAATAAAAACATCCTACTTACAATTCTACGTAAAGTACACAAATTTCATTCGTACACGTATTACCATTACACTCAATAACAATTCTTGATAATTGTTTTTGTACCTAAAAAAAGTAGGCGCAGTTCTTAAAGAAATTCCCCAGAAATAGGAAACCAAGTAGATATTTGAGCATCCTCCTATATTTCCATTTTTCGCGTTTCGAAACTGTTTTTTTTTTTCAGAGTTTGTCGTCATTGAAGGCAAAATTTGCATCCTTCTGCTGCGCGAAACCGGGGCTCAAGGAAAAAACCGTCCTGGTACCGGAACTGTCGCGGGTATTTCCTGTCGAGGAAGCGCTGAAGACCCGCCCGTACCGACCACACAAGATGGTCGTTTTATAAGCCTGCCTGTATTGCTTGTTCGTTAATCCGTAGATAATGGGATTAATGCAGGCGCTCATAAAAATCAGGATGTACCCGACGATGTGAAGTGACGGGAAAGACACGTTTTTGTCCATGACCTGTAATGAAGAGAGACAGAAAAAACCACACTGTAATAGCGTCGCTCCAGAGATAAGGATGGGAAAAACCCCTACGAGCTAACTATCGCGTTTATCTTGGTTAACTCTAATTAAAGTTCCAAATAAAGGGCAATTAAAGTGATTTAAGTTCGAGGGTTGTATATCCTCAGTCCTAAATCTGACGCTAAAAGTGTCGCCATGAGTCTATAATTAAGTTCCTTAAGTGTATAAGTTAGTCGAAAAAATTACTACTTGATATGTGAGAAGTGACGTAGAAATGACATCATACCCGAAGAGGTAAGCGCCTCTCCCGCGAAAACGCGCAACTTGCAAAGAAATCGTTCCATCTCAAAATTAATTTTTCACTTTAAATGTTAAGCTTTGTTTTCACTAGAGCGCGTCATAATTTTATTTTAAAATATTTGTTTGGACGAAAGTTGATAAACGCGCCGTTACGCGTGCTAGTGGAAATCAAGGATTTGGGTGTAAAAGCAGGTTTAATAAGACTAATATACCTCAGACTGTGGAGGTCATGTCGAGCTATAAAATGTTATTTTGAAATCTAGGTTCATTATAAAGCGCTGGTTCTACTGCTCGGAATGGCTCCATGCACGAGCTTTCTAAAGCAATGATGCAAACAGTGGCGTAGCTATGGGGGGTGCCACCCGTTTGGGGGTGACCGTGAAAAAAAAACACACAAATCAGAGAAATTCTAAAAAACTTTTTTACACGTTTTGACTAGTAAGTAGCACACCATGATATCCGCACCTGGTGGCACCCATGCTAGCTACGCCACTGGACGCAAAGTGTCCCAAATAGTCCTAAAGACTTAATATAAAGTTCACAAAATATATGTGGTCATTCTAGAAATGGTTTTCAGTCCGCAGAAGATAGGAAAATGACAACACTTATTGTGAAACGTAATTAGGAACTGATAGTGTCACTGTTTGAAGTATAAATATAGCCAGTTAGTTGTAAGAGCCCCAAATGTTTAAAGGGATTACAAACTTTTAAAGCTTGCGGTAGCATTAAATTAATTTTAAAACCCCATTTCACACGCCGGTAAATTACGGTAGGTTTCCCAAGTTTAGCCAGTGTGTCGCTTAGCAGTCTCTTCTTTCCAGTAAGCTAGCAGGAACGCCCCCGGGAAAGGCACACTCATCCGGATTTCAGTAAAGTCTGTTTTTCACTAAAGCAAAAACGCCGTGACGCCGAGGGCACATTCAAAATCTCCGCTAAGCCTAATTATTTTCGCCGACGATCACCCTAAGTGGTGGGAATAAGCCTTTCTATAAAATAAGCTACACTTGCTGAACTTGTTTTGCTCATTCGTCACGAAATACGTAGAAGTTCAGTTCATTTTATGCTTAAAGGGAATATAACCTGTCAAGCAATTTTTATGGAAGACCCCTTCAATTTTTCAAATTTCCCTGTACATTAGCGCCAAACATTTTTAGAGACCAAGGCTAGAGCGGCCAGATCGGCAAACGTGGGTGTTCCACACCAAATACCTGAGGTTATATTCCCTTTCAGGGTGCCTCGTCGAATTTATTCTTATGTCCAGGTCTTTTCGTAGTAAAACGTCATCGATACGTCACCCGTGACGCAGCGGCAACATCAAAACAAAAAGGTCAAAGCTACTTTATATAAAGGCCTATTGAGTTTCCTACGGACTTTGTACCTTAAAAATTCTATCAACAGCGCTTCTAGTGGCAAAAACGTTAAATTAATCGATCCACCATCGAACGTCCTACTTTACAGTTTCATATTAAAAATACAGTTGGGTCTATCATAGAATCAGAGTTAGCCGATCAAAGGGCGCAAGAATATAATTTTAGTAACAAGCCGTACGAGGTCTAACTAATGCTTTTTAAAGTTATACGAATGAACAATTAAATCCAATAGCGAGGAATACGAACCTTAAGAATGGTAATAGGCATGTAACAGACGAGAAACGAACAGAATATGACAAGTATCATTCTGGTAACGCGCCATTCTTCCCTCCGTTTCTTCACATCGACGGCCTCTCTGCTGGACTTGGTGGAGGCCATCATGGGGAAGTTATTCTTGTTGTTGGCGGGTACTTGCAGATGCTTAGTGGTTCCACTGTGGCGCTGTATTCTTCGCTGGCTCTTTCTAACGGCCCAGAATATTCGAGCGTAACAGATTACGATGGCCAGACAAGGCAGCAAGAATCCGAAAACGAACAGGAAGGTTTTTGGGGATCGACCGTCTCTTTCCAGTATGGAACAGTTGAGTATTTTGGGGTCGTAACCGAAAGTACCCCAAACACCCAGCAATGTCGGAATCAAGAGACAAATCGAGAATGCCCAGATGACCCCTATCATCGCCACGATGTACTTGGGTTGGTAGATCTTCGGGTACGCTCGGGGATGTACGATCAGTACGTATCTGTTTAGGGTGATGGCGGTGATAGACATCAGCGAAAGGCCAACGTTAACGTATCGTAAAAAAGGACATAAGACGCACAGAGTATCCCCGTGAATCCAAGTTTGATTGATAAACCTAGAAGAACGGTGTTAAATCTATCGTGAAATTTCAACCAATTGTATTAAAACAAATACCCTTAAACGATATCTCACCTGGAAGCGCTGAATGGCAAGTTAATGACGCAAAAGAGAAAATCGGCTACGCACAAACTGGTAATGAAAGCCGAAGTGGCGCTGGCTCGAACCCGAGGACATCGCGCGAGGGCGACGATGGTCAGGATGTTCCCGATGACTCCGACCACTATGAAAATGATGGCGCAAAAGGCCGCGAAATATAACAGTCCCTTATTGTCCAGAATCGCGGCCGGAGGGCGTTCCGTACTCGATGCCTCCGCGTCCATCTCGAAAAAAGCCGTCGTCGTTCGAATGCAGTTCCGACGCGTACTTCATCAAGATGTCAAGTCCAATTTGTCACTGATCCCTGACGAGATGGGAGGGGAACGTCATTCTCACTTTCTCTCTCTCTGGCGTTCGAAAATCCTTCGCCTCTGACGTTCACAATGTCAGACCGGGCCAATAATTATTAAATTCTCTCTTCTAGGGCGATAGTGTTACTATCTAGATTCCGGGAACGATGTCAAAGTAGGAGGCTACCCTCGATATTTTGAAAGCCGATAACCCGTAAGAGTAAGTCCCTCTAATGAATTTTACATTTTTTATCCGTTATTTTTTTTGTTGTTATTGATGTTGAAAGTTTTACAGTTTGAAGATTTATTAATGAGCTAGATTTCCGGAGGGCGTTATATATTTTTCCTACCAATTACGAAAGGTCAAAAATAGAAATCGCCTAGGACGACAAAAATAAATCGAAAGTTCGGAGTTGTATACGCGAAGTTCTCGAACTTTAAATCCCTAGCAAAAAGTGCTGGAATCAGTCATCGACTGCAATCGCGTTTTTATAAATTGTTTCTTTCGACGCCGTTCGCGAAAATATTTATCTCGTCGGCGCGGCTCTGAACTATATTCTGTCTGAGTGCGAAAGTTCAACTAGAAACCGAGGATGGAAAAAATGTTTTTCCTCGGTACTCAGTCTCTGGAGCAGGAAGGCGGCCCATCCCAGCCTCGAGAGAGATAAAAGAGAGCGGAGAGAATGATGAGGCGCGTTGCGAACATCCCGGACCCTCTTCATTTAATTCAATAATTAGAGCGGCTCCCCGCGTCCGCCCGAGAATTTACCGAACTTAACCAAGACGTCGCGTCAAACGCCAGACATTTACTTTACACAATCGAGGAACAGCTTATATCCAAAGCTTCTGTTTGTTACTCGTCTTACGGTCTTAGAATCAAAACTTAACGGGGCAAGCTGTCAACACGGATTGCTTTTGACGAGAGCTTTACTCGTGATCAATCTATAACCTTGCCCATTTTTAAAAACGGCCCATTTAATTTTATTTTCAAAAAATAATCGACTTTTAAAGGTCCTACAAAAATCGTTATTATCTGATCTCGTAGTTCACATTACACCGCGAATGTAACTTTCAGGTAGGAATCTCCTTCGCTAGTTAATTTATTTTCGTTGCCAAGGTATATTCAAAATTTACTGACGCTTACTTCGGCAAAATAATTATTGAATCGGAAGGTAAATTTGAGGGTTATAAAAACCAGCTTTGTTTTTGAAGGTACGTTTTTTTAAATTTATAATCAAAAACGCATTTTCAATGGTATTCATTCTGCGAATCTACCAACATAAAAAGAGAGATAAACTAGTAGCTTGTCTTCTGCAGTTGAGATATATTTTTCGTCTACGAGGTTTATAAGCTTTCATATTCTCAGTACGAAATAGTATTTTTCTTTACATCGATTTTCCCAAAACCTTACGTTCGCTCGGTATCAAAGAGTGTTTTCTATTTGACTGCTCGAAATTCGGTCCGAATCGTTTTCCGACTTCATTAAATATGTTTTGAATTTCCTGACTCTTTACTCCCAAGGAACACGGGAAAAACTCTGGGGCGCTCTTTGAGCACTATCAATGGAAAACGCTATGAGATACGTAGTCGATGTTGTTCGTAATTTCTTTTAACAGACTCAGTCGTACTGCCCGAAAAAACCAGGAGCATATTCCGAGTACTCAGATCATCAATGGAATCACTTTTTTGCTAAGTTTGTAAGGGCAACAAGACGCCGCTCTGTAATTAACGGCACAAGTCAGTTTTCGCGTAACACTGACCTCACACTTTTGGGAATTTGTAAAACGGAAGTGAATTTCTCTATGGAGGGATAGCATATGGGACGTGGAGGGAATGGGAATCTGAAATAAACTTTCGCCGCTATGGCGTGACCTAGCTAAAGGTCCTCTAAGCAGACGGTACCTTCATATTCAAATTGGTAGTCTAGACACGGGGTAGAAATGGACGCGTCATCAGTAGTTTCACGCGATTCCCTAGAAAATTTGGGAGAGGCTGGGGGAGGAAGCGAAGTTAGTTAAAGGTTGTGTTAATATCGGTAGACAAAAATGTTCAATGCATAAGTAAGTGTATAATAAGAAATAGAAGGGATTTATCTGAAGTAATGATTTAATATTTAGATTACAAGTTAAAAGACCGACTTTAGGAAAGAAATGGCTTGAGGCTATAAGACCACTTGATTTGACACGACAACATGAGGACGCTATTTGTGGGGCTCATTTTGATCAGTCTGGTTATCGTGAAAACGCGAAAGTAAGAGTACTCTCAGGTAAAATGCAGTGCCAACTTTGCAATGAATTCGACTGTTAAGACATACCGAAAAGATACAACATAAGAATACATTCATAAATGAGATGAAATGGAAAGAAAAATCATGTTGATACAAGAAAATTGCAACAAAAAATGAAAAATAGATTTAAAAAAAAGTAAAGAACAGGGCAACAACTTGAGACGAGAAATTGTATATATAAATGTTACCTTCATTATGAATGTTTTCCAAATGTTGAAATTTGTACGCAATTTGGGGGAACATCATAATATGCAATTTGAGGGAACATCATAATATGCAATTTGGGGGAACATAATAATGTGCAATTTGAGGGAACATCATAATATGCAAGTTGATGGCTGAAATGGCAAAGTATTTTTCACTATAAAATATTAAAATAAAATTAAATGGAAAATTTATAAATTAAGCTAATATTTAAGGATATATTTTGGTCATTGGTAATGTTGCTTGAGCTGGTTCAGGAAGAAGGGATAAATATCGCCCACGTGATTATTGCTTAACATCGAGAGGCTTAATAATAATCCGGGATCATGAAGTGTTATCATAAGTAACATAATAACAATAAGTATGAAAATTAATGAGATTTACAACCAAACTGATTTTCATAGTTATTGAGTAATCAAGATGTTTTCTCAGCACAGAGCCCTCTAGTGTCTAAAATAGGCGAGACTTCCGCTAAGCCAAAATATCTGGTTTCCGATAGATAGGTGGAATATAAGGCTAAAATTATAAAAATTATAAAGTTTTCCTCGGCGCCACAAACTCATGTTTCAAAACCAAGCCAAAGCCCCTCGCGACTCCAGAGCGTGTTCTCCCATATTAGGCTTAAATTTTTATCAAAAAGTAGTTATCCAAAACGGTAAGTCGCGAGTCCAAGTCACAGCTTGAAGAGAGTATCAGTGCCGAAAAAAGGTTCGGTTAGAAAATTAGAATTAAAGCAATACGAATTGTTATTACGTTACTTATGATTACAGTCATATCTAACTGAAAAATAATAATAATCAGCTAGGCTAATACACAAGGCACTACCTTAGGCCTCAAATAAACGTCTTACCTTAAAAATTGAGTTGCTGGTTGTGGTTCGAAGGTGCCTCAACCATGATGCAAGAACTATATCATTTAAATTTCCCCGTCCCTAAAGTAATTAACTTTTACACCGACTTAAGACTCAGTAAAATATTAATAAGAAGGTGAATAGGGAATGCGTGAAGAAAATACTAAATTGATATTGTTAAAAAGCCAAAATTTATTTTCATTCTAACAGCTTGGAGTTATGTTAGAATAATACAATATTTACTTTTTATTATAATCAGAATAGTAAACGGTCTTTTGAGTTTCTTCCCAGTTATTTAAATATCTTAATACAAATTACTACTATGATATAAGCAGACAATATTTGCAAAAATATAGTTTTTGAAATAGATACAAGGCGCCACCACCGAATGATAAAGAATACAGTCAGTGAAGAATTTGTCCCGCGAAACCCCGATTTCTGAAGCCATATATATATCTCTAGTTATATATTCCACCAGAGAGAATTTAGATCTAAATTATCGCTGATTCCACACACAAGCTTCCGAAAACCGCCGCTTGAGAAAAATACGAATACCGCCAGGGTTGGACATAAGGATATTTTTTTAGTAGTCAGCCTAACTAGTGAGCCTCCTATCTTTATTTATTTTAGTAATCACTGACTAGTAGTGGCTTGGTGGTGGTAAAAATGGGGGTATAAAAACAATAAGGACAGCCAACATTTTGCTTTTCCCGTCAGAATTAAAATATGAATTTATTATCACTCGAGTTACATGACTTTGGCCGATCAATTTTTTTTAATAAAATGGGATTAATGAATAATGAATTTATGATAACGCCATATTCGCCATTATTTATAAAAATGTAGGTAAATTTTTCACTAATCAAATTGACTAGTGAGCCCATAGAAATCGGACAACAAACTAGAACGATTTTTGAAATTTGATCGTGGGGTCCGATTAGAACTTCTAAAAAACCCTGCCTTTGGCCCATGCTTTTCATTTGGCTGGCAACGAAAGTTACGCCATCGGTGCCAAACTGGTGAACTAACACTCTATTTCGCCTAAAATTAAATGGCCGACTTTAACTCGACGCTAACGCGGTTTTTTTTAAATCTTTAAAGTAACTTATGTGTAATTAAAGTTGAAGGATGGCTCAAAACTGCGTAATCAAATCGTGTAAGAGTACATACTCAAAAGAAAACATCTTTTCACAGGTTAGTGTTAGAAATAGTTTTCTTTTTACCATAATTTACAATCGCTAAGAACGCCCTAGAAAACGCGTTTCTTTCAAATCATAAAAAGCTATTTTTTTTAAATAAAAAATTAAGAATGGTTCAAAATTCCGTAATTAAATATTTTAGGAGTAATTACTCAAACAAAAACATATCTTTTCACAGGTTACTGTTAGAAATAGGTGTTTTACGAACAATGGTTATGGGGGAAACCGGTGCACAGTAATGGTTTATCGCGAATATCTACGTTAGTATTGTATGTACGGCTATAAACCCAATTATGAAAGTTAGGGTCCGGCTATTTCCCACAAAAAAAAATGTTCTATGAAAATTTTACATACGAGCAATCGTGGTGTCGTATTCGCGGTTTTAACGTTGTACCCGAAACGCATCTTACAACTTGACTTAAAACTATCGTTAAATCTTGGATTAATATTATGATATTTTTAATACGAAACAAATAACGAAACACGTGGAATTTTTGGCGTTAAATAAGCTTAGAACGTATTTCGTTATTTGTTTCTTATTACAAGGAGCGTTGGCCATCATTTAACCAAGATTTAACGATAGTAATCGGGTTTTTCCGTTTCAAAATACGCAGTAGATTAAACCGAGGCTTAAGACTGGGAAAGATTCATCGCCTTAAAATTTTCGTCTACTTTAAAGAATAATTCTGAAATGGATGAAAAGTTATGAAACTAGCTTTTAAATAAACCTTGAAACTTATTTCAAGTCATATTTATAATTAAGTGATGACAAAATTCGTGGAAAGTATTAATATCGTTCCGAATTACAACCTACTTTCTAAAATCTCATTTTGCTTTCTAATACGCGCGTTGACAACAGAAACTTTACCTAGACGAGCTGATGTTCGGTTATCTACATGGTGCGGGAAAAATATTATTTTTTAATGTTATAAAGCGATAAACGATTTTTCAAGACGATTTTATATTACATTTAAGTTCATATAAACGGAAAAAATTGTCAGTGGAATATTTCTTATATCATTTGGTAGGTTAATTAACATTTAATTATCGCCAACTTTACATTAATTTCAATGGGGCGGGGAAAAACTTTTAACCAAGTTACGCGCGAGCGCGCCTCTAGAAGCAGCGCAGATGGCGTTACTGTCGTTTTAGCCAAGAATCTAAT